>NC_043998.1:21990514-22093014 GCF_902150065.1 Myripristis murdjan
ATAATCGTTAGTTTTATTACCGCGGTTTACTTGTAAAGCCGGCATACAAGTAGTATAATTCATCATAAATCAGTGGGAGTCATGAAATCATAGAAATGTGACCGACCCAAAGTGCAGGAATACTTTGTCCTCCTCCGTTTTGTTTTTCATACAATTTCATGAGGGTGGAGTGGGTTTTGGGTGGGGTGCGTGTGTGTTTATGTCTGGATTTGTGCGTGTGAATGTGTGAGTGTGTGAGTGGGGGGGAAAGGGAAGGGGGAGGGGGGGTCCCATCATCTGAGAGTATGAAGCTGACATTTTGGCTCCACGTCTCCCGCTGGGCGAGCCCCTGCCAGCTCTGCCACATGTTGTGCAGTCGTGTTCGCCGCAGACTCTGACATGTGCAGCAGATGCACAGCCACCGACTCTGATGCTGAAACTGCAGCAACACATCCTCATTTCATGTGAATGCACGTCACCTCTGTCGGGTGAACACCTTACACCTGCAGTGATTTTAGCCTCACTTGGATGACTTTATGAGCATTTTATCCTTTGAAAAACCTGTTGAATAAACTCAGAGATGCCAAAGCTGCTTTTCTTCGCTCCTCAAAATGTTTTGGACCAACAGTAAGAGACTCTCACAGCAGCAACAATGTGTTGTAATGGCCTCATTCCTGTGTATTAACCCATGGAAATATACTGTAAGTGGAAAAACAAAAAACAAACAATGTGCCTGCTTAATGAAAGTCTGTTTGACAACACAATGGAAGTACATGAGTTGTACACCTTTGTAAGTATGTTATGCATGAACACTAGAAAGACCTTTAGATTCTGAGCATCTAGAGGACTGAAAAATAATGAATATTATTTCTTTCTTTGCATAATGTTGAAAAGTTTCCACTGGTTTAGAGCAAAATTGTCCTTAGGAAAAGTCAGAATTCAAAACAGCTGTCAACTGACCACAGCTCGGCCCTCCTACTGTTAAGGACTGGAGTAAAGCCATTGTATGTGTAACCAATATATGTATAATAATATGTCCAGGTTTAAAAACAAGTGTTGTTTTGGTTGATTTGTCTCAGACTCGGCCGGGTTTAGTACATTTCTGCTAATAAGATGTTGCAGGTACCGTCGAATCACTCAGGTGGAGGCAGCACCTCTGCAGATTATCTGCCCTGCGCAGTAAGCTGGTGGAACATTGGTTTTAGTTATTTACCTCTGGAAAAGCCGGTCCAGCTGTCCCGTCCATCAGGGCGACAGCAGACGGTCCAACTGGAGCTGGGACTGTGAAATTAGCCTAATCCTCAGCACAGGAAACCCAACAAGAGCAGCTGTTGGACTGGAAATGAGGCTGCAGCAGAGGGACGGGCAGGGGAGAAAACGGCCCAGGATGATATCAATTTTGGAGAATTCTCTATTTATTATCTGTAATATCTGTTATCAGGCCAATGTGACTCTGAAAACATCCTCCTGTTGCTTGCTTGTAAAAATCTACTTTTATTCTGCTGCTGCTGCATTTACTGTGAATCAGTTTTACTGTGAAAATGCAAAAACGCAATGTGAAATATCTGGAAAGGCAAACCCACACTTCAAATGCATTTTTTTTTTCATCAAAATAATGCACTTCAGCTCTCACAAACATACATAATCTGAATCTTTTAACGGATTAGCACAACATAGCTGCTTCGCAAATAAATGACTTGCTCAAGGGGTCAAACATGAGATCCATTTTTTCCTCACAGAGGAATCACAGACGTATCCAAGTCAAGACGAGGTCATGTCCATTATAAAAGCTTTAGCGACATCATCATGTTGTGTATTGTTAAAAAGCCAATGGTTGCGCCAAAAAGGTGCGCAGTTCTTCTGGTTGAGCTCTTGTGCAACGTCCTCGTTGGCTGGTACAGTACATGAACACAAAGAGAAATGCAAGCAATTTGGAAAATCCTCTCAGAAACGTACATGAATGCGATTTTGCTGTATAAAAAGGAAAAGGTTTGCAGGTTTGGTTTTGTCCCTCCAAAATTCAGATTTGCCAAATCTGTAAATAATCTAATTCTAGAGAGTCAACATGTCATTTACAGGACCTGGTAACTCTCTGAAACCACCTGATGCACCAACTAGCTTGTAGAAGCACGATGCTACATGATGCTACCGGGTTAGTCGGTTGCACTTTGCCAACACAATGGAACCGAGGCATTTTATTTTGAAAGGGCACGTCTTGCTTGCATTTGTTTCACAGAGCTGCATGATGTATTTCTACTCTACTTTTTTATCAAACCCAGTTGAGAGCATATTCTGTGATTGGTTTTGCAAAAATAAAAAAAATACTTAAGTCCAGTACTAGTAGATGTACTCTGTTACTGTCCACGTCTGCATCAAAGAGCAGACGATCTATTTTTCGCCACTAGAGGTCAGGCTTCACACAGATTTGGCTTTGAGTTTTAGTTTCTCTTTAAAGACATTTTTTCTGTCACACTCACACCACCGGTTCTTCATAGGTCCAATTTGATTTGATTTCTTCCTCTTCACGGCCTGGTGAGCGTGGTGTACACCGGCTGCTCCCAGCCTGCTGGCGGGCTGTGAGGGGGCGGGGCCAAGGCCAGGCTGTTGATGAGCGGCGTGGCGTACGGCCTCCGGGACGAGTGGAAGTACGGGTACTGGTACAGGCCGGCGGGGTAGCCGGAGAAGGCGCTGTAGAAACTGGGGCTCTGCAGATCGGTGTAGTCACACTGGCTGACCGAGGAGGAAGAGGAGGACGAAGGGCAGGTACCCGGGGTCAGGGAGGTGTATTCAGGTTGGTGTGGTGGTGGTGGGGGAGGAGTGGAGGAGGAGGAGCAGTGGGTGGAGTGGCTGCTGTAGTGCCCGGGGCTCATCTGCTCTGTTTTGATCTGAGGTCTGTGGTTGGCATCAGCGTGAAGCCCATGGGCGTCGTGATTGGAAGAGGAAGGTGCTACTCCGGCGGCCGTCCCGCCATTTTTAGGCACCCAAGAGGGAACGCTGTGAAGGTGTGAGTGGCTGCTGGACGGGACGAAGGCTCCTGAAGGGTTGCTGGGTCCATGGCCGGTATCTGGCGGGGTTAAGGCCGTGGAGCCGTGGCTGCTGACGGGCAGGTACTGGTCGAACTCGTGGACATCGAACCCTTCCATGGTGCCGATGACGTCGGTGCTGAGCTCGGAAATGTCCACGTTACTGAAGTCGATGTTCTGGCGACCGGCGGCGGGGATGGACCCGGTGCTGCCGTCCAGCTGCCGGTGGCCCTCGTGTTTGATCCCGAGGTGCAGCTCTGTTTTCGGGGTGGTGGGCGGCGTTGGAGGGCCGTGGGACTGACCTGGAAACAGCAACACAGCAGACACCTTTCAGTGCTTTCCTGGTTAAAGCAGAAATCCACAGTCAGATCCTCCTACACAGTTAGAGCTCATCAGTCTGTGATGCCCCACACATTCCAGCAGTTATTTTGTAATGGTGTAATGTAATTTACTTTTTTTGTGAAACCTCGACTTGTTTTGTGTATTTCTACCTCACTCGTGATTTCCTACATTTCCTAGGATGCGTTTTGACTACCTTAGAGCGAGACTGAACTTGTTGCTTTCACCTGGGTGGAGAAAGAAAGTTTTTTTGATTTTTTTTTTCCAGTGAAAAAAACTGAATCATTCTTCTTACTCAAAAACACATCCCATGTTGTGGCTCCATTGCATTCTGGTCTATTTGCTGCCCCTGTGGTGGAGAAATTGGTCTCTGTCCTCTTTTACGGTGGATTTCTCTCTTCTATGAATGTCGGTGCAAAATGGCAGCTTTAAAAATAAGGCCTCACTCTGTGATTGTGAGGGCCTGACATCACAACGTGACATTTTTAGATAGTAGAAACACTTTTTCATTGTAGCCACTGGAAATATCTTGACTTGACGTCTCTCTACCTATGTGTTATCAGTTATTCATTATAAGACATAAGAAAAATCCAACACCAAACAGCAAAATGGACCTGAAACTAAAAGTTACATCGCAAATAGACAATTTTTTAAGTGAGAATTTTCTCAGGGTTTATTTTTCCTTTAAAATCCGCCAGGTAAACTGAAATAAACTGCAAAAGTCTGTATTTTAACAAATTGTTTAATCTCATAATCCTTTGAAAAAAGTCTTTGTCTTAAAACAAAAAAAAAAAAAATCTGTTAATGGGATGAAGTAATTCCACTTGTTTCCAGTGCAGTTTCACTTTTTTCTGGGATCAACTATAAACAAGGCAGAATAAAGCAGATCAGGCCACTGGGATCAAAACAATGACACTTGGTTCGAGAAAATTCTGGAAACAAGTTGATTAACGTTGGAAACAAGTGGGATTATCTCATCCCACTGGCAGAGTTTTTAACCTTTGTGTTAAATTTGTTTGTATGAAACGTGTTAAGCTAATAAAGTCTTATTGATTGAAGAGAAACAGATTTAAAGACTGACTGTGAGGCTGAAAGACTGGCTGAGATGGAGTTTTTTGTCTGTTTGTTTGTTTGTTTGTTTTGGGTTTGTTTTTTGTTTTTTTTTTGAGTGAGGTCAGTCCTGTCCGCACCTGTCCGGTCGGGATGGTAGTGATGATGCGCGTCCCCGGGGCCGACCAGCCTGCCCACCCCCGTCTCGCTCTTGTACAGGCCCGGCTGCTGCTGCCCCAGGCCGGCTCTGGGCTCGCCCTGGCCCGGCTTGGAGCTCTTGCGTCTCCGAGGCTGGTACTTGTAGTCCGGGTAGTCTTTCTTGTGCTGCAGCCTGAGCCTTTCGGCCTCCTCGATGAAGGGACGCTTCTCCGTCTCAGAGAGCAGCCTGAGGGGGAGAAATGTGAGTTTGACTTACTTTAGTGTCTTCAGAATATCAACAGTCCAGAGGTAACAAATAAAACACATTTATAGACATCTTGAAAACAAATGTTATTGCTCAATACTGACAAAAGAACAAAACCAAACAAAGGTGCTCATTTTTATTTTTATTTTTTATTTTTTTAAATCTATTGACTGTCCTTATACTGTGCATGTTAAATAACATTCATTCTTCACAGTTTTTAGTTTCTCCATATCTACTGCGTTGCGAACTTGGGAGCCATCAGGAGTCACTTATGTCAGCGGAGAGGAGAAGGGCAATGTGACTTGACTTTATGTGCTTGATCTTGTCAAGTATTTTCTCTCTTAAGAATCTGATAGAATTATGTGTTCTCCCCCAATTGCACGGGGAAGGTCACATGTCTTCGTAAAAAGCAGTTGAGAAAGTTTTGCTCTAATTGCATGTTAAGTTACGTTTCTTTTTTCTTGTAACCTTTATTTAAGAGGATATTAACGCATGCAGTTCTGCCTTAAATAAAATTTCTGCAAAGTGAGACTGCCTACGTTTCCACTCCTGTTAAAAGGCATAAAAAAAACAAAAACAAATATACTTCAGCTAATTGTTTTAGTCCCGTGCCAGCTGCTGTTTTATCAGAAAGGATTTTACGCCTTTTTTAAAAGTGGATTTTATATTGGAATGAAAGACGCAAAGCCAGAACTTCGGGTTGGGTAACAGTCATACTCAGTGGTCTGACCTCTTGAAATTACGCACAATCTCCTGCATGTTTGTAAGCCGTATTGTGCAGTACCTCTCCATCAGTTTGGGTTCAGTGTGCTCACCTCCACAGTTTGCCCAGCGTCTTGCTGAGCTCGGCGTTGTGCAGATGCGGATACTGATCCGCCAGCTTTCTCCGCGCCGCCTGCGCCCAGACCATGAAGGCGTTCATGGGCCGTTTCACGTGAGGTTTGCTCTTCGGTCCTCTCTCCCCCTGAGTCGGCATCGGCACCAGCGACCAGTCGTACCCTTTCAGCACCTGCGACACCGCGTCGCGGATGCAGGCGGGGAAGCGCTCGTCCCCGGAGCCGCTCTCCGCCTTGTGCGTAATCCCGGGCGGATGCGCTGGCCCGTGTCCGTCGGAGCCCGCCGGAGAGGCCGGGGCCTCTGAATCCGACTCGTGCAGGGACATGGAGCTGCCGCTGCCCGCCGGGCTGCACGGATGCTCGGTAAAGGATTTATTCTCCTCGGTCATGTTTGGTCAGTAAAAACGTCCAGGTGTATTTTCCCCGGATTCCCAGCGGGCTTTCCAAGGTGCGTAAAGGCGCACGGCTCTCCAGGACCACGGTCTCCACACGATCAAGTGAAATCCCAGATCCCCTGTGTTCCGCTTGCCATTCCTCCTCACATCCTGCTCAGCAGTCTGGCAAAAGTTTGACGAGCCGCTATTTTTCTTTTTGGCATTTTGACTCCTGCAGCCGTCCGCCCCTCGCGTCCTATTGGCTTCTGTAAAGTTTTACCGACAGAGTTCCTCCTTTTTGGCGAGACGGGACGAGGCGGGAGGAGACAGTAGCTTGTTAACATGCAGGTCAAAGTGGTCCAACTGCATTCAGGGTTTCAGGTTATATTTTATGATTATTTTGACAGGGGCTGACATTTATTACATTAGCCTTTAGGTCAATATAAAAATTCCATTAGGGACGGTAGATACAGAAAAGCCACTCAAAAGGCCGGACGCTCATTCATTCATTCATTCATCCATCATCCTGTATTACACTTGGTTCATTGTTGGATGACGGAGAGTCTCAATCAGCCAATCAAACTTCGGCTCCTGTTTAATTGGGCGTGTCGTCCTTCTTAATTGCATGCAGCGCGTGCACGTGACATTATAGGGACAGAGCTGGACGTCAGGATTCGTCCCAAATATTCCTCATTTTTTTCCCCCCAGAGTCTGTCAGAGACTGTTAAAAGCTTTGGACGGGCTGTCACGTGGTACATGATGATGAAAGAACTTGCAAAAATGTGCAAATGAGGCGAACTTAAAACGGTCAAATAATCCAATTTTTAATTTTATAACTTGAAGAAGAAAATGGTTCACGTTTCTTTTACAGTTGTACATTTACTAATTTTTGGTGTTTTTACAAAACTTAATGTCCACTTCATGTCCATTAACACACATGAAGCAAATTCACTACAAAATAATATTTTCCCGTGACAGGATTCGGTTTTCACTGGCATTGACTCAGAGGTGACGGGTGTTAACAGATACAGAGACACGCTGCTGCTTATTTTATCCTCTCATCATTAAATGCGGAGCATTTTACGGAGCCGTAAAACACACCTGTTCAAGGATCTCTGTCGTTATTTGCCCATTTCCGACCGAATTTACGAGCCCTGAAGGCAGCAGGCCAGGGTGAGAGGGTCCAAACCCCGTCCATATATAGCCTATTGTCCATATATATTTTAAACATTTCAAACTTCTTATCTCATGTGAGTAGGCTACCATCGGAAAAAGAGTAATGGTCAGCAAAAAAATCAATCGAAAAAGAAATTTAACTTTGAATCTATTTTTCAAAATCTTTATTCTTTCACCTTCTTCCTTTTTAAAGTAGCCTATTTCCCTGTAGTCTGCTTCTGCTCTTTTGTCTAAAATGCAATCTGATAAAGTGTATAATATACTTTATAAAATATAGTAGGCGTTAAAAATGCAAAATCCAGTGCAGCCTCATATTATGATCGTTTATAAGGGCTTGATATTGTTGTTATGATAAAAAAGGTAGTGTAATGATGTCATGAAGGGAGAAAAATCTGTTTAATAAGCATTATTTATGAAGAAAGAAACAAAAATAATGTTGTTAATTAATATTCAATAAGGTGTCTTTTGCCCCGCCCCCAAACCGCAGCACTTCCGCCTCCGTGTGGTCACATGACAGTGAGCCCCGTCAACATGGCGGCCGCCAGTGAGAGCTCCGTGAGGAGACGGCGCGTGGAGAGCAAGCGCGCGAGCAGCGAGGAAGATGAGGAGGAGGAGGAGGAGAAGAAGAAGGAGAGAGAGACGGAGCCGCGAGCCCTGCGAGCCGGAAGTTACTGGCTCACGCGCATCGTGCTGCTGCGCTCCATCGCCTTCATCTACTGTGAGTGTGTGTGTGTGTGGTGTGTGTGTGTGTGTGTGTGTGTGTGTGTGTGTGTATCTGAGCCTGTGTGACTTTGATAATAAAGATAATAATGATCATTAGTGCCTGATTAACCCTTTGAGAACATGGGTCATGACCCCAACACTGACAAGAAATGAATAAAAAGTTAGAAGAAAAGGCCCTGAACATTAACAAGAAATTAAACGAAGAAAGTGACCCGTAAATTAGTAAAAAATTAATAAAGAAAATTACCCCAAAATTAGGGGAAAAGGAAACAAGGAAGTGACCTGAAATTTAGCAACCAAAAATAAATACATAAATTAATTAAATAAAAAATAAATAAATAAAAGAAAGAATTAAAAAAGACCTGGAAAAAAAACTAAGGAAATGACTTAAAAATTAGCCAAGAAAAAAGATTTATACCACTGTAACACAATTTTAAATATATAATTATGATCATTGTAAATATAATTATTCCTAGTTGTTTGATAATTTTCTGATAATTTTCTCTCCTTATTTTGCAATTTTAAGGTCATTTTCTTTTTTCTTTTTTCCTTATTTATTTATTTATGTATTTATTTATTTAGAGGTGTCAACATGGATAAGATATGTCTGACCTCTCAGCTCTTATGGGGTCTGACTTATTTCTTTATTCTCTATATTTTTAGCTTTAGGCTGTTGAATAAATTACTGCAGATGTGTCAGTGTCGGTGTGTTTGATACGCAGAATTAGACGTATTGCAGTAAAAATAATTTGAGAGAATTCATAAATTGTGTCGCCGTCAAATGTTTTGTCTTGTACACAAAGGCTGAGTCATGATCTACACTTTCTGGAATGACTCAGCGTTTTCCCCTGGTTTGGTGATTAACCAGCGAAACAAAAATTGTAATAAATTGTAATATTGAGTTTGTGGTGGTGTCGAGTCTGGAGCTGATCTCACGGTCCCGCCTCTCCTCCCCTGCAGTCGTGGCGTTCGCCGTCGCCTACAACCAGAACAAGCAGCTGATCGGCGAGCGCGGCCTGATGCCCTGCGAGGACTACCTGCGCAGCGTCAAGCGCTACGTGGGCGGGAAGATCGGCGCGGCGGCGCTGGCCTACACGCCCTCCGTCCTCTGGTTCCTGGACTGGAGCTGCATGGACGCCAACCTGGACGGCGTGGCCCTGCTGGGGCTGGCGCTGTCCGGCTTCGTCCTGCTGACGGGGGCGGCCAACATGCTGATCATGGCGGCGCTGTGGGCGCTGTACCACTCGCTGGTCAGCGTGGGACAGCTGTGGTGAGCCTCGTACAGCGATACGATATTTACCGATGTTACAAAGTCTGCGATTTCGATTTGATTCAGGCGCCTGCGATCGATATCAGACGATACGATACTGTCATGAACACATTTAGTGACTGAACATTACACTACTCACAAAAAGTTAGGGATATTCGGCTTTCGGGTGAAATTTCAGGATGAACCTAAAATGCATTCTAACCTTTACAGGTGAACTTAATGTGACCTTCTGTAAACTTTTGAATGCACATGTCCAACTGTTCAATGTTTCAGTACTTTTTGCACAAGTTGCTGTTCTCTAACAAGGAGTTTAACGGCAAAATTCACATCAGGTGTTTGATGCTCCAGCTCATCGAGGTCGTATCATTAGGGAACGGCTGCTGGAGACTGGGGTACCTCAGATGGAGTGGCCTGCACTTTCTCCAGACCTGAATCCCATAGAAAACCTATGGGATCAGCTGAGTGGCCGTGTAGAGGCTCGGAGCTCTGTACCCCAGAACCTCAATGTCCTGAGGGCCGCCCTTCAAGAAGAGTGGGATGCCATGCCTCAGCAGACAATAAGTCGACTTGTGAACAGCATGAGACGTCGCTGTCAAGCTGTAATTGATGCTCAAGGGCACATGACAAGTTATTGACACTGACATTTTTTGTTGTGGTATATCCACCACTGTTGTTGGCTTTTGTTTCAATAAATTGTTTGAGATGAGGAAATCACCAGTGCTGGCACGTGCAGAGAGGGGGGGCGGAGGGTGCTGGAGCACCTGCCCCTTTGCCCCTTGATGACCAAAGTGCCCTTTTGTCAGTCATTTTTTTTTTTTTTTTTTTTTTTGTAAGTGCGTGTGTGAAAGTCTGTCTGTGTGGCCCAAAATAATAAGAAATAAAACAAAACAATAATAATTTAGATCTACCTTGGTCAGTCACATGATCCGCGACGTGCCCTCACTCTGCCCTCACTGCCCTGACGTGCCCAGACGTGCCGTGTAGCTAAGCGCTGCTAAGCTGCTAGAGACGGCCACTGCTAGTCTCGCGAAACCGAAGAAGACCCAAGGGAGTAAACAGCTGGACCGGTGAGTCGGTTTTGCAGCGGTGTTCGTTTGTGCACAGTGTATTCTTGCAAGATGACTGACGAAGTGAAGCGAGCAATGAGCATCCTCTGTGTCGTCTGTGTGCAGAGTCAGAGGAGTGAGTTAACCACACAGCGGGCTGTGGGGAAAAACTATGTCAGGCTTCTTTTAGTTTCTGTATGTTTCTCTTATCATGGGCAAAGTGCATTAGAGAGATGTCATGTATTATTTTACTCTCAAGCAGTGTTTTTCCTATGTTTCTAGAGGCAATGAGGCATAGACTATATTATTTCACTAAAACTACCGTATTTCACCAATTAATCGCCCGGCCGCAAATAGCCGCCGGGTTCTTATAAACGTCTGGGGTCTGCACGCATTTTGCGTATTAAACGCCCACCCGAATAACCGCCGGGGCGATTATTTACATTATATTGAGGTAAACCCAAAATAAGGCTGTTCACCTTATTTTTGTAGAAGTAAACAGTTAGCCGCACAATAACAGTGCGGCACTTCCGTTTTCTGTCAAAATAAGAGCGCTAGCTAACGTCAGAACAAAAGGGTGTACCGTAATATTAAATCGACCGACTGTAAATATGTTGGACAGTAGCTGTCATCACGATAATGATCTGGTGCAAAAATAAATAAAGGCCTGCAGCGAATAGCCGCCTGGTTCTTTTAAACGCCCGGGGTCCAAGTCGATTTTGCATATTAAACGCCCGGGCGATTAATTGGTGAAATACGGTATGCAATATGCATATTCACATAATTTTGGACTATTACAGTATAAATACAACAACAATAACAACTAGACTTTGTAAAGTTTCTGAAGAAGTTTTGATGTGCTTGCCACCCTTGCAACCGCCTGGACATGCGCTGAACCAACAGCCCTATGCTGTTTGTAGGTTGCATAGTGTTGTCGCTCTTGGCTTGTGTGGACTGAGAGAGAAATGAGGTTCTATAAAGCACACAGCATGAGTGACAGTGGTGCTTGGGAGAGAATTGCTTAAAAGTAGTAGTCAAACAAATGCTTTTATCTCAATGACAGTAAGTCCAAGCAGAAAATAAAAGGTATTATGAGAAAGGTAAGGCTTTGGGCTTTCAAAGTGTCAAAATTATGTTCCAACAATTAGAAGAATTTGAATTGTGATTTTCTCAATCTCTCATTTTTGTATCATTACTTGTTTGTTTATAACATTTACACACAAATATAATATGCATACAAAATATATAACTTTTAGAACTTTGGATAGTCAAACTGAATAAAATCATAAAAATATTTAAATACATCATTCAATTATTTTTTACTTAATTATCCGCACTAGGAATAATTGTAGCAAACGTTGCTACAGTTCAACCAGTTATATTGTAAGGTACGTTTCTGTATGGTGTTTCAAATTTGTGTTCCATGTGCCCCCTTTTAACTTTGAGCACCTGCCCCTCCAGATGTCTCTGCACGGCCCTGCACCAGTGTATGCTTCTACTTAAATGCCCTACTTTCATGATATCATATCACTGTAGTGTGAACTTTTTACATTTTCCATAAATTTCACCCAAAAGCCAAATATCCCTAACTTTTTGTGAGTAGTGTATAACGAGTCACCAAACTGAAATGTGCTGTGAGCAGTTTGTGGACGCTGCGAGGCCTCGTGTGAAACAGCAGCTGAGATCCTCTCTGCTCTGTCGGCCGGCCGTCTTCTCTCCTGAATCCAAAGTGTTTCCACTCAGCCGACTCACTTCCTCCTCCTCCTCGTCTTCACCTTCATCTTCACTGCCTGCCGTTATTACCAGCGAATTTCAAAATAAAGGCGGCGCGATGTGAAAGATGAGGACGATGATCGATGGCGTCACTTTGCATCGATCCTATTTTATCGTTGAACGTTCAGTCGACGAATCGAACCAAATCGATGGATCGGTACACTCCTAGTGAGCGCTGGTGTTTGCATACACACACACACACGAAAACTAGCGGAGTGCAGATCTCCACCAGGTGTGTCCAAGGTCAGGAGGGCGGTGAACAGGAGCTGCAGGACCGGCTGTCAGTCATGTTGACCAAAACGTCGTTGCCCGGTGTATCGCCACCAAAAATGAACCCACACCAGCATTTCAGCAGCTGGTTAACATTATTTAATGTTTTTAAATGACCACAATGCTGTAATGCTTATTTGAATGACTACAGGCCATAATTGTCTTACTTTGGCGTGCAAATCTGGACAGGAACAATTTCAGAACACCAGCGATGTAAAACGTCAATTTCAAAGTGAAAATGCCAACAAAAGATTTCGCCAACTAGCGTGTCCCGGCATGTGCGTTAACTTTTGACTATCTGGCAAGAAAACGGGATTTTAGCCGCATTTTAATCTGTGGCAACAAGACAGGATTGGTTGTCCTTAGCAGATGACTGAAAAACAGGAGGAGGAGTCTACTTTCATTTGCCTTATAAAACAGTTTTTTTCAAAGGTTTTGAATCACCACAACCACCGGAGGTCCTTGATCATACCGTCATAATTGTGCACAAAAAATATTAGGCTGAGCGGCCTGGTAGTATGCAAGATTAGCTGCAGACAGATACAGGCGACTCAACGCATGATGCAGCCTGGAGGGGATAATTCAACTCCTGAAAGGGGAAAATAGGGGGAAAATGTCTAACCCTAATCTCTGTCTGGGTGAAATGTAACTATTTAACCCCCGTTTTCAAATGAATATGTGGATAATTTCGCTTTTTTTAAATAGAAAAATTCACGTAGAACTTTATCATTCCAAGCACAGGGTGTGTGTGAGCAACCGGTTCTGTTCCAAAAGTCTATCCATCCATCGTGGAAAAAAGTACCGTGTGAATTTCATGATTTTCGCTTCAGTCCCTCACATTTTTGTAGCCTGCTGTTTTATTATAACCTTATTATGACAATATTCTCTCTCGTTTCTCTGCAGGTACTCCTTCGGTAAGTGAACCTCACAGCTTTCGTCGAATAATTCAAGCGACTTTCAGCCTCAAAGCGAAGCCCAGCACGCCTTGGTTTGTGGATTTGAGGTCAAGCCACAGGTTGGAGTGTCTTTTTTTTTTTTTTTTTTAGTCAGTGGAACAGCCTTCAGTCAGTTCCTCACACCGAGCTCGTACATCTGCTGTCCTGTGTTGACACTCTGGTGGTGTGTGTTGGGTGTGTTTGCATAAAAAAGGGGTTAAATCCCTTTATTTTTGAAGGAGTGGGACTCTGGTAAAGAATGAAAACCATCAGCTGCTCTTGCCGAAGCCTTGATGTGACAGCGTCTCAGCTGCAACAGCCTTTGGCCACTGTTTGATCCGGGACACACAGTTGGACTTTGTGTGTGTGTGTGTGTGTGAGTCTCAGGAAGTCTCTTCTTCTTTGTTGTTCCTCCAAGTCGCTCGCAGTCACTCACCGAGTTAAAGGTCTGACGCTGCCTTCAGGTCACGTTGGAAAAATCAAAATTTCAAGTTAAGAGGAAACGGTCAGCCGGGACGGTCTTGAGTTGTGACGATGTGTTCAGGGACATGAGAATATCGGCCATGTCAGTACCCAGTGGAGACAAGATGACCAGGATGTAGGTGAATTTATTACAGATAACTAAAACTGGTGCATGTCTGTATTTTCCCTCTGTTTCGCTGTTAGTCACCACAGGGTTTGTTTAAAAAAAAATATATGAAGGCATCATTTACACACCTGAAAAGTGTTTTCTGTGGCTGGACTCCTAAAGGAAAACATCAGCCACCAAAAACAAACAAACAAATAAAAAACAAATAGAACAGATAAACGAACAAATAAAAATGGTTTCATTTGAGTCATTCCAGCCAAAGGCACTTGAACGTGTGATGAGTCATAGTGGCAGCTTCCAGACGCCTAAGCTGCAGATTACGAGCCGCACTTGAAGGCATCGCAGGCATGCTGAGCAGACTGGTGGATTGTGTTGAGTGTAACAGCGGAGAGGAGGAGGAGGAGGAGGAGGAGGAGGAGGAGGAGCGGCGGCGGTGGGGTGTGAATAGCGAGCTGGTTGCCGGGCTCCAGCCCAGCTGAGCGGCGAGGTCAGCGGGAGCTCTCTGATTGGTTAATGACACTTTGCAGTGAGAGACGCCAGGCCGATGTCTGTGGTCAGGAGCTGCGGCTTCCCTCTCTCTCTGTGTTTTTTCTTTTTTAATGTTTTATTTTCTTCTCTCTTGTTCTCACACTCCTTTTACCCCTTTACCCTCTTTTCTTTCTAAATCCTTTCACACTCCATTACCAATAATGCAACATGAAGTCTGCACTGTAGATGAAGCTGCACTGATTTTAGACTAAAAACCAAAGGTGAGTGTGTTTTCAGACTCTGAAGCAGATCAGACCGGCGGACTCTGCCCACTCGTTTATGTCTCTTCTAAAAACCAATTTTTATGTAACGCTCCGAAACTGTACTTTTTATTTATTTATTTAATTATTTATTTATTTTCCGGAAGCAAAGCAGCCTTGTTATTAGCTCGACTGACATGCCGTGTTGAGTTTGTGTAATTGCTTTTGAACAGGTCTCATAAATCCAAAGTTTGAGGAGTTTTCTCCGACCGTGGAGGCGCGTGTAATCCCTCAGTTAAATTCAAAACATGAAAAAATCCCCCAAAAATTGGATTTGCAAGACAGCGGCAATAAATTTGCTCAAATTACTTTTGCATTTTCTTTTTAAAATATTAATATTTCACCATATTGATTTTGGACTCTCAGTTTGGTTAGAGGCATCACATCATCTCTTAATCACTTGTAGTTGCCAAAAAATCAAAATAAATGCCATTAGAACTGTTTTAAACTTATGATCGGTGCTCAAGCTGCGGATTCAGTCTGTTTGCACGAAGTAAATTCTGGTTTCAGGTGCGTTCTCTGCTTTTTCCACAGGAAGTGGTGAAATTAAAACACGAGAGTGAAATCCAAACAGCAGAAAGCAGCTCCGTCCAGAGAATTTGAACTTTTTAAATCTTTATCCTCACTCAGCTCTTTCTTTTTCCTCTCGTATAAATCAGCGTGTGCACTTCACTGATTTTACTTTATAGAATTTTTTGCTGTTGAAGGGTGTGTTTTTTTGTTTTTTTTTTAACAGTTTGACCTCTTTTTGCGTTTTCAGAGCCGCCCATGTGTGAAGTTTCCTACTTTAGCTCACAGTGTTGTTTGATTTGTTCGTTTTCTGTAAAGTGCTTCGCCTCTCAGATGAAATGGTTGTGATTATTATTTCTGCAGGTTGGGAGAGCCAGCTGCTGGAGACGGGCTTTCTGGGGATTTTCCTGTGTCCGGTGTGGAGTCTGTCCCAAGTCCCCCGCCGCTGCCCCCCCTCCCTCATCTCCATCTGGACCTTCAGATGGCTCATAGTGCGCATCATGCTGGGAGCTGTGAGTAACACACACTCACACACACACACACACACACACACACACACACACGCATGCTGTACACCAACGCAGAGCACACTCTCCTGCAGGACTGTGGGCAAAGGTGGGCTGAAATACCAAAACACCAACACCTTCATGGAGGAATATCAAACTTTCCATGATGTTTTTCCATTATTATGAGTTCATTTCCATCGAGCTGGACCAGCAGGTCATGTGGGCGAAGCGTCACCGAGTGTGATTAATGGACGAGTGTATCAGCAGGAATGTAATGGATTTATAATTTTGATAATTAATGGTTTTAGTCATTTATCATGTCAAAACACCAGACATTTGCTGCTTTCAGTGTCACGAAGGTGCTAAGATTGTTTCCATTTTCTCCATTTGTAGCTTTACAAAATGACCACTTTGTTTTTTGTTTTTTTTTTCAGCTGCTGGTCAGATTAAGTAACTTCCCATGAGACTTTGCCATTATTTTTGACTTTTTTATAGACTAAATAGTAAATGCATTAACCAAAAAAATAAAATAAAATAAAATAAAATGAGCATATTTGAATTACCACTCGCTGCAGGCCTGGGTACATTGCTTCAGAATCCGTAAAACCTACTTACAATTTTGATAATTTCAAGATAAACACCTAATTTATTTCTTTGATATTTCTGCAAACAGTAATTCTTTGCAATGCATCCTGCACTGCCTTTGTCACAGCACTGGATATTTAACTGTATTGTCAGCACACTTTATCTAAAATGCTGATATGTTACGGCTTCGTGAGAAATTAAAATGAACCCCTCATGTTAGACTATTTTTTCTTTCATGCCTTTGCAAACCATTACTTCTGTGCTTCCTCTCCGGTGCATGTAAGCGCTGGTCGCCGTAGTCAGGCTTGTCAAACACAATAAAAAATAATTAAATGGAGTTTGCATGCGAGCGTCCCCGTCCTCCTCCTCTGCCACCACCACCTCCACTAACACGTTTCCTGTGGGAAAACCCCGCCGAGACGGAGATATTTCCGCAGCGGAGATTCAAACAGAACAGCAGAGACACACTCACACACACACACACCTGAATCCATCCAACATGCCAACACAAGGGAATAAAACCATTTCGCAACAGGATAATTCCGCGGGTTATTCCAGTGTTTGTCCTTTTGATTCGGCACCATTACTTTTGGAGCAGCGTTTTCGCTCTAAAACGCTCGCCAGGATTTGGAAATCCAACCCAAACAAATGGTCAGTTAAACAGCACGTCTGGTTGTTTGACAGTCTCCATGGTGAGCGCTTCAGACCACTGACCCGGTTTTATCTGCCAATCACTGCGGTTACCACGACTCCAACTGGGTTTTTCCTGTTGGGACCGTGAAGGGAGCTGAAAAACAAGGGGAACCACCTCGACTCTCCCACAGCTCCGAAGCCCCGTTTCCCCCCGAGATGTCGAGGCGTTACAACACCACACATCATCCTCGATATAAAAACACCTACACCTTCACAGCCGCTCTCTAAGAGGGATTATTAGCACATATTTGATGATTAATGCGATTAAAGATGTGGAAAAATTTGTGGAACTGTAACCTCCTCACCTCTTCTGGTCCCGTCGGTGGATTTCTTATCATCAGTGGATTGATTTTAAATTCTAGTGCAGATCCAAAGGTTTCCAAAGATGCCAAACACGCCCTGCTGAATTCCAGGAAAAGTGTCTAAATTGATGCACAAGGCATGCAGATATTTTCTGTTTGATGTGACGCTGCAGCCGTAAAACAACAGCGCCTTGACTTTGAGTGTTTCACTCAATATTCGATGTGATGGAGCTTTAATGAAGAACCACAAGCAGCAGAGACACAGTATAAATGCAACGTTGCTGTACAATATGGAATAAAAATGTCTTTTCTAAGTGCCTTTAGGGGAAATTTAAGGACAAATTAGAGTTCAAGGGGTTTAAAAAACAAGATATAAACAACTTAAATCCTCAGTTGACAAAAGGATCACTTTTATGGATTGGATCCTCCGCATTTGAGCAGTAATGATGAGCTTAACAATTTTTTTTGAAATGAGATTATGAGTTTTGACGTTTGACAAATTTTGCCTTCCCAGAAATGGAATTATAGCGTTTTGGAATAAAGCTCCTCAAATTAAAACCAGAGAGACGCCCAGAAATCCCATTAGACATTACTAATGTGGCTTTTAACCAGTTCCTAGAATTTAATAGCTGGGTCATTGCTGAATTTATTGTGGTACAGCTGCCAGCTGTTTCTGCATTCCTCAAAATTTGGATGTTGGACGCGTTTCAGCGCGATTGTTGCTGGTGAAAGACCTGCCTGTCTGTGGAGCCGGTTTGAATTATGTCCTTCCTAATTTGCTGCTCTCTCAGTGTAAAGCCTTCTTGTACGTTCGTGGCGGTTGGCTCGGCTGTTTTATGGTAGTCGTCTTTGTTCTTTGTGCCTGTCAGCGTAAATCAAAGCCGCGATCGTACTTCATGTGTTGAACGTGAAGGGTGGGGGGGGCGGGGGGGTTCATATATTTCAAATTAGCTGCATCATTCTGCTGAACATACATTGCGTTGCATGTGTTGGATTTATGATCTCCCCCAGTGAAGTTGGAACGGCGTTTTTGTTCTGCACCCTGTCCGTCCAGCACGATTTCTCAGAGAGTTACATCTCCAAAAAAAAAAAAAAACAAAACCAAAAAAAAAAAAAAAAAAAAAAAAGGCAGATTTAGCTGAAATTTAGTGGACAGATACCTCTTGGCTCAGAGATCAGCTGATTAAATTTTACTGGTGATCCAGATCTGGGATTTCTGCCACTGGATGATTTACATTTTTTTTTTTTTTTTTTTTTTTTTACCTAAACTATTATGCTGCTTTCAGGTGCGGCTGGGAAAGTCTGATATCTTGGACTTTGACAGCTCGGCATTCATCGGCTGTTTTGTCGGAGTCAAGTGTTAAGAGCAGGAAGTTCAAATGGTCCGCGTGCAAAAGCGTCACCAACACAGCAACACACAAAACAAGCTTCATCAGCTCTTCTGCCTCTGGGAATATTCACCCGGAAAATAAATCAAATATCTATTTACCTGGAAGACAAGCTGTCGAGGCGGCAGCTTTGCAGGTTGGAGGATTGTTTTGTGGCGCGAGGACGTTTGCCTTTCGACGTCGGTGTCACTTTTGACAGATGTGAATAATAATAATTAGCTGTGTATTTTCCATTTATGTTCATATTCCCTCCAAAATTCCTCCAGGCCAGCAGAAAAGTCTGTCTCTACATTTTAGATAGATAGATAGATAGATAGATATACTTTATTGATCCCAACCAGGGAAATTCTGGTGTTCCAGCAGCAACAGTAGAAACATACAATAAAGTTAACTAAAAAAGAATAAAGGCTAAAAATATACAATAGAGACTATAAAGACTAAAGACTCAAAAAATACAATAAGGGCTAACCTAAGAAAAGGAGATACGAGATGTGAAAATATACATATGGAATGAGCATGACAATATACAGATGGCGCTGAAGTATATGCATGATTGTATAGATTGTATAGATAAGGAGAGTTAGTATGAAACCAGGAGACTAAGAACCAAGTGGCAGAACCTTTAACGCCCGGGACTGGGACAAGGAACTAACCGCCTTGATTCAGCCTCTTAAGGAATCCACTTCCCCTCCAGTCGGAAAAACAGTGTGAGTGTATATTAACTTAGGCTGTAATATACAGATAATAAATAAAAAAATAAATAATAAATAAACAGTTAAGGTGCTGAGTGATGGATAATAAATACACAGTTAAGGTGCTGGGTGATGTACAATAAGTACAAAAACAGTTAAGGTGCTGGTAATGCAGTGTTAAGAAAGAGTGTTTAAAACGCCACTGGTTGTAATTTTTTGATATACAAGATACCAGACAGTCAAATATGATACATTTACTTAAGATGAAAGTAATTTCTGCGCTCACAATCATATTATGTAATAAAAATGTCTAATAAGCGACCGAAATATTGGATATTTTGATACTTGCGGTCAGATCTGTGCATGAGCGCGATCCAAACGTTGGATAAATCATGCTCGACTTGAAACGCTGCGACCGCTGCAGCTCGCTGTAAAACCAGGTATGCAGCGTTTTATAGGAGGGGAATGGAAATTTCTCCTGATGCAGGTGGTGCAGAGGCGTTTGTGTGTGTGTGCATGTGTGTGTGTGTGTGTGTGGATTATGCATGCAAAGACCAAAGCAAATGCACTGTTCCCGTGTCGTCATCAGCTCGCTGGACTGTTATCTGTTTCCTTCCAAAAGCATTTCAACAGTGATTAAAGGTTTTTTAAGCGTCGAGCCACAGGATCATATCACATTATGGATCGCATGAAGCGTCGATGGCAGACTTCAAGTTGTCGGATGATAAAATAAGACTCCACTCTAGTCCACTCTCAGAAAATAAAGCACATCATTGCACCTTCAGGGGTCCCGGGGGCCTCTAAGGTGCAGCTTTTGTCTTATTCCTGTATTAAAACTATAATATTGACTGTGATAATTGTATGACCTATTTTTCATATCCACAAATCTCAAGTAATATTTGACCTAATTTATTTATTTACCTAGGTATTTATTATATATTTGGTTTTTCATTCATTAATTTATTTATTAATTCATCACAAACGCTGCCTCCTGATATTGTGCCTTAATATTTAGAGGAGACAGTACATATATGTGCCTTTTGCAACCTTTTTGGCTCTGAAAAAGGTTCACAGAATTACCTTGAGGGCCAATAATGAGGCCCGTTTGCATGTTGGGGGGACAGAGATGGACTCCTCCCGTCCCCCTGATCCTGACAGTGGACGGGTCTCCCCTGCAGATTTGAGGTTCCTCGCAGTGATTTTGTTTGTGTAACAGTGTATGTGCAGCGTCAACGCGCGGTGCAGACGCTGCCGCAGCGCCTCCGTGTTCGGGACGTCCTGGTCACGGCCATCTATCTATCTGACAGTCTGCGGTTCACCACCGCGCTCCGACCGCTATAGAGTTTCTGCCTGTGAGGACGACTTGGCTTCGTGCACCGCTCAAAACACTGGGAGTGGGAGAGAGAGGATTGTGAGTGTAAAACTGTGTGTGTGTGTGTGTGTGTGTGTGTGTGTTGGGCGAGTGTGTTTTTGCAGCATGACTAAGAAACGTCCCAAGTTGATCCTCAGCACAAGTTGTCACATGAGTTAGCATGACTCGGGTTCTGCCTGATCCTCTAATGGTGCCTTTTTTTTTTTTTCCTGTCTCACCACCGTGGTGCATGTCGTCATGGTGGCGTCTGTCTGTCTCCCTGTCTGTCTCTCTGTCCGTCTGTCTGCAAACACACAGCTGTGAACATGATAAATCAGCATCAGCGCATGATAGAAACTTTCATATTAAACTCACATTTTAACAGCAACAGTGATTTTCTATTATAACTCCTTAATTGAAGATTAATAAAATCAGATTAAAGTCACAATAAAAAAAAAAAAATCATTTTCAGAGCCTCGTGTTTCCTTCATTTGATGCATTTCCTCTTGAAACAGGTTTTTGAGGTGCGGCTCAACATGGAGGCATGACTGTTTAGAAATCGGATGTTTTTATTGGTTGAATTTTTTTATTTACACCCACTGGTTCAGCATGAAGGCGCTAGTGAAGGTGCACTGTCTTCCAGGATGTAAAAGTGTGGCATTTTGATAGAAAAATGTGACTTTAATAGCACCTATTAGAGTATATAAAAATTTAAATACGGATATGAACTGCTCTACATGTGGCTTGTGGCTGATAAATCAAATTATAACTTGTAAAACCTTTATTAATTTTAAACGGAGCATCTCATTGAAGTATTTCTCGTTGGCTTAAAAACCCCAAACAATGGAAAAAAATAGTCTGTACACCATATACTGCAGTACTCAATACAAAATAATCACAGTATAATTATTTGTCACGACTGTGCAGCCCGACTGCCTCTGTGTGACGTGGAAAAAAAAACAAAACAGGTGTGCTGATGCAGAAATATTTGGTAATGAATGGATTAATTAGCTTAATTAAGGAGCGTATTAACACGACCTGTTATCTTTAATAGATGGAGGTAATTGCGGCCGGGCATCAGGCGCTTTGGCCCGCTTTGTGCCGCAGCAGCTTGTTTACAGCGTATCGGGCTAATCGGGTGATAAGCGGCGAGGAGTGTTGCTAATGGGATCCGATAGGAGGACAGCGCTGGCTCATGAACTATGAAATACAATTAGGCGTGTTCACGTAATACCAGGTTACAGGCGGCATCCTGCCTCATGACTGCTGGAGGGAGGGAGAGAGAGAGAGAGAGAGAGAGAGAGAGAGGGAGAGATTAGTGGTGGAAAAAGGCCTAAAATCCTCAGCTTCTCAAGTCTCATCAACACCGTCATTGTAAAAAAAAAAAACTGTTAAAAGTGAAACGTCAGAGGTGTTATCAGTAAAGAGGCATCACTGTGAAGAGCAGAGTTAAATTATTGATGCATTAACCTGCGAGACGTGTTTTAATGTTGGAGCTCCGCATCCTGTCGGCTGGTTTGCACTTTGCACATTTTATTGTTTTGCACGGTAAATCCAGCTGTCAGTGTACAAGGTTTCCCTGTGAAATGTGATATAAACTCTGCTAAAAGGAAATACTCAAGCCAAGTGGCACTATGTGAGCACAGTCCTTGAATAAATGTGTACTGGGCCATGCTGCAGACTGACATGCAGCTCAACAGCCATCTTTTTCTTTTTCTTTTTCTTTTCCTTTTTCTTTTTTTAAAATAGAAATAAATAATTTGCCTCGGTTTACTTTCGACCTCAGTTCGCTCGAAGTCGTCCAGTAAAGTGCTTGTTTTCTGCTCCCGCTGTTTCATGGCTGTTGGGCGGTGATAGCTTTCGGTTGTGTTTGCTCACAGGCGTCTGGCTCGGTTTTCGCTCGGTGTCGCTGCGGTTCTCGATTTGTTTAAATTCCCGCCGGCTCCGGTCCGGTCCGCCCCCGCCCCCGCCGCCTGCCGCCTGCCATGTCTCAGGCCTGTCGATGTGAACGCTGTGCCCCGCGTTCGACTCAGCCCCGCACTCCATGCCGTCGCTCTCTCTGCCCTGTCTCTCCTGTCTCTCTCCATTGTGACTAATCTAATAAAAAACCAAAATGTCAACAATACTGGTATTTTTCATCGGGCCCGGTCAAATTTTCTGCAAGTTAGAAGATCAAGTCTTACATGACAGCAGAACGCTCCCGTTGGCAGGACGGTATGACGGGGATTAATGCAGCCACTGACGGGCTGATGGCTGGTGAAACATCCTCTTTTATCCGCGGGCTTCATCGATATGTTTGTTTTTAGGGTGCGTGAACACGGTGCACAGCTCTGAGCGGGACGGGGAGCGAGAGCAAACAGGGGCGTGTCTCTGCCATCGAGGCTGCCAAAGGCAAAATGCTGCTTCTGATATCCCCGATTGAGGCGGCCAGCCCTGCAACTCGGTTCACAGCTTGAAGAACTAAGAACTGGATTAATGTTGTTCTCCATATAGAAGACGTGTCACCATGTCTGCAGCTCAAAAATATGATTTAGTGCTGATTTGCTCTTTAACCCTGGAGTTACCCTTCAAAAAAGTCACATCCATGACCCTTCAAGTGGACAAAAATGTCCATTTTCTAGAACGTGACCACCAAAAGGTCACTGGGGGGTGATTTTGGGTTAAATTTGAAAATCCCAACTTTCAGCATGAAAATCCATTATTTGACCCTGTAATGCATTTTTATCACATCCATGACCCTTCGTGGACAAAAATGTTCACCTGTCATTTATCCAGTTTTTATTGTTGCTATTTGTACTTATTATCCTCAAAATCTTTGAAGTGACTCATATGGAGTCACACTAAGTCACTTTTGACATGGATCTCAAGATTTTAATTTTAACCCCTTGCAGGCCCTTTTGAACACCTCTGGGTGCTGTTTCTATAGAGGGCAAAACCACTAAAAGGGGGAGGGAGTTTTGAATTTTGAAAATGGCCAAAAATGTCCAGGGGTCATACGAGGGTTAATCAGTAATCAGTGTTGGTAGATATTTTGTTTTTTCAAGCGTGCTGTTGTTGTTTTCTGTGTACTGTAAATCTGCAGCCGGTTTCTGTTGAGATTTTTTGTTTACCTGCATGTAGAAGCCTATTGGCTGGTGATTTATTGCCCTAGCTTGCAGTTGGACATCACTGGAGGACAGTGGGCTGTAGAGACAGTTGGCAGCCGTCTCTAAATTGAACGAGACTTAACATTTTAAGCTGCTCTCAAGTGTCTGCACCACAAACACGCTGTGACTGAGGCCGTGCACCTGAGTCAGTAGTCCTCGGTTTGTTTGACCGTCTGTGGTAACCCACTCTGTGAACAAAGCTTACGTGTTTTTTTCGTTCTTGTGTTGCTTTTTGGCTTCTTTTGTGATCTTTTCCCTTATGAACAATTCAGTTTGCACATTCTTTGAACATTCGTGACTGAAAAAGCCCACAGATCCGTTGAACAGTGCACCAAAACCGTTGTATGTAGCAGAAATGCAGAATGCAGAGGCCAGTCGCCGGGAGAAAATGTCGCCCTTTTGAAGTTTCTGCAAACCAGTGATGCGTTGTACACACGACCTCTCGCTAATGCTGATTGGATGTGAGGTGCTCGGGTCGTCCCGACTCGCCATCGGCACGCTCGGCCTCGACGGTTTCTCTGCTCTCCGTTGGGCCACGGCGTCCCCCCCACCCCCCGTCCAAACAACAATGACTACGCTTACATGCGGCAACTGGAATATTCCCTTTACGTTACTTGGCAGGCCCCCGTGTTTCGGCGTATTCCACTCTCTGACGTAATGCGACACTCAGCCTGCAGGGGGCAGCAGCACGCGTGTAGGCGTCTGGTCTGCCGGAAAAACAGACGAAGAAGTCTTCTTCTTTTTCTTCTGTTGCTGTTTCTATGTTTTCTCCCATCGATATCCTCCATGATATTGAAGTCTTTCATTAGCTGAAGGCAGACTGCAGTCTCCTGGCTCTTGCTGCTGTTCGCCATGCTGTTTTCCCCGCTTGCAGTAACCATAGCAACAAAGACGCCACAGGATTCCTTGTGAGTCGAGCATGCGCAGTCGTGACTGAATATTCCGGTTCGGGGAGTTTTCCGACTAGGGTGGTTACATGCCCCAATATTCCGGTTGGAACAGGCACATGCCAGGAGTCTGATCAGGAATTCTCTCCAACCGGAATATGACCTTAATCGGGTTCGGTGCGTGTTTACATGACACGTGCGCAACCGGAAAATTGAGGATATTCCGGTTAAAACAGGAATAAGGTGTGCATGTAAACGCGCTCAATGTCCTATGTGTCGTGTCTGAATCTGTGGTTCCTCTTGTACTGAGCAGGAGATCTGTTGCAACAAGACGTCACCAGTGGGCTAAAACTAACCCGTCTCACGACGGTCTGATAATCACATTTTCAAGTTTTGTGACGTAGTGTAAGGTACATGTTAGGAATTAGGTAGAGCAGTGGAGGGCACAATCAACGAGACTTTGCTTGTGCAGATGGGGGTTCAAATCCCGTGCAAGAGCTGTGTTCATTTTTACGTTTCTTACCTCAACCTGACCTTAACCAAGTAGTTTGTCTGTATGCTCTCTATATGCCTGCGTACTGCCCATGTCTTATTTGTAGTGTATTATGTGACATTCTATGTTGCTTGCTCTGTGTGCTTACTGTGTATGTATGTACGCTCTTAATCACATATGCTTAACGCACTTTTTTTTTTTTTTTTTTTTTAACCCTGCTGTGTCTTTGTTTAGCCCTGCTAAATGTCTTGTCCTGTCTAACTTGTATGTGCCTTGGCCTACTCGTGTTTTATCTTTTAAATGTATGAAAACTAGCCTTCTGGCTAACTCTGGCATATTTACAATTGTTTTTGTTTTATTAATATGCACTGTCCCTTGATTGAATAAACTAAACTAAACTAAACTAAGTTTTGGTGGCTAACAACACTAACAAAGCATCTAAAGTGGCTAAAGTAGTTAAAAGCCTAGTTTTAAGTGTTCGTCCGTGCGTGAACGTGAACAGCCATGAAACACATTGGCTGCGAATGTCAATGTTAATATGCAGTGTTTTTTTTTTTTTTTTTTTTTTTCGTGGCTCAGAAACATTTAAACATATTTATTGGTTTGCAGAAATGTTAAACTTGCAACATTTTAGTCTGGCGACTGAGCTGGAATGCAAACAGGAAAACGCTGCCCTCCGACAATAGTGGCACCAACCCAAGACGCTGCGCTTTTTTTTTTTTTTTTTTTTTTTTTTTTTGCCAACAGAATGATGTTGATTCCCAAGCTCTACTGACAGAGGCACGTCAGCCAAAACACTTCGGGTTTCGAGACTCGATTTAAAATGAAAAGCTTTTCAATACGTCGGTTTTGAACACGCAGAATCTGCATCGTGTCGAGGGAACGTCTAAAGTTGCTCACCTCTCAGGATCTCTGCTGGTGTTTATGAGCTTCCTGTTAAGAGCGCTGCTGGCAGAGAGGTGGGATTGGCACACACACACACACACACACACACACACACACACACACACCTCACTGCTGGCAGGAGGATCTGTGTTAAACACTGCAGCAGTCGGAAAAAGGTGCGTTTTGCGCCGAGTCGGGGGTGTTGACTGGGGATTTGAGAGTCACCGTGAGAATGATGCCATCGGGACGAGATCAGATCAGGTCACGCCGTCTGTTGCTAAGGACTCTGGGATATCACGTTCCTCAGTTTTGGGGTTTCACTGCGGGGCTGTAGCTCCTCCGCCGGTGTTGTCGGGTTCAGGTGAGAGTCAGAAACTTAATCAGAAGCAGATCGGCCGCGGTGAATGAATGTCAGAGGTATCGTTTGCGGCGGGCTCCACGGATTGAGCAGCCGTGGACGTCTGTCTCTTTCTGTATGTTTGCTGAACTCCTGCGGCCGTTTGGCTCCGTTCCCGGGGGAAATTGTTTGGAAAAATACAGTTTTGCTCTCTTTTTCGGCTCGCAGAAGTTACTGGAAATAGTCTGGCAGCCGCTTTGAAAGACATTAGAGTTTTGTTTTACAGTCTCCTAATTTGGTTCTACTGTGCGGCATCCAAGGAGGAATTGGCTGCGGTACTAATGCAGGACGTATCCCTGAACGAGGAATAAATTGGCTGCCGTTGTATTGAGATGTATTGACGGTTTATGGGGATGTTTGATAGGCATCTTTACCTTTTTCCCGTCCACCAGAAATTTGAGAATACATTCATTTTCACTGCAGTGAAATGAACACGAGGCGAGAAGCCAAACAGGAGGTTAAACTTGTTTGCCCTCTCCTCTCTTCGCATCTCTCCCTCCTCCAGTTTCGAAAGACAAGCGCTGACTTTTGCAGCTTCCTAAAAGCGGCCGTGCTGCCGTCACCGCCGCTCTCCTCGCCTTCGGTTCCCAAGCTCTGTTTTCACTGAGCGGGTCCAGGGTAAATCTCAGCTTGCCAATCGCTCGCACAGGAAATGGCGTGACTTCACTTCATGCCATGTGCGCTTTTGTCAAAGCCTGAGTGTACCTGGAAGGCAGCGCTCTGCGGTCTCTACCTCAGCTCGTCTGGAAGGAGTCAGATTCCCTTTTTTTTTTTTTTTTAGCAGGTCCAAACACTTGTGGTTATTGGAATCACATGCTCACATGCAATTTGTCATGACATTTTTTTTTTTTTTTCGGTGACAACTTTTATGGCCCGTGCCGCACTTAAAGTTTGATTTCTAACAAAAGTTTAGTAAGTCGTGGGTGAAATGCGTCTTTGTTGTGGTCGTAACAAGGCATTATTGTGTGCTTTAACCTGATTTCACACATCATTTCCAGGGGGTTAGAAAGCCTGTCCTGCACGCAAACTGCAGCCATCTGTTTTGTTGAAGTGTCTTCCAGCAAGGCACTGAATCTCCACCGGCTTATTATAAGCTGCTCTGGTTTAGTAGTTCTGCTGCATGCCTAAATGTAAAATTTAAAAATTGACTAGGCATATTTAGTCAGTGAAAATGTGAGACAATACACATTTTTTTAAAGTTGAAAGATTTTCCCTTTATGATATGGAGACACTGGTGTCTCGTATGTTTGTGTAAAAGCTCAATCTAAATGAAACCTGCTGAATTCACGTCACTAATATAATTTCCCCCTGGGGCCGTCCACGTTTGGTAGGCAGCTCTGTTGGCCGCCCCGGTCTGAATATCAGATTGAAATTGATGTCATTTCAGGACCTCATGACCGAATTGGATTATCAGCATCTCTGGCTGCAGCATCTCCACAGCCAGCAGCTCATAATCAGAATGAAATGTCCTGGTTTTTCTAAATTTGGTTAGTGGCAGATTTATTCCACATTCCATGCCAACCGCATGACCAGCTGATGTGTCAATATTGACAGTCTCGTGTCCTGGATAGCAACTGTTTGCTCATTTCATTTGGTGGAAAACAGGCCCGGGGCTCTGGACGTATTCCTCCAGATTTCTGGAGTCATGTTCCCTGCTTTGAAAGGAGAAATCCCCCTGAGAAACTCCATTGTTATGTATGTCATCAGTCTGTAGTGTCCAGTGCAGTTTCTCTGGTCCACTTCTACTTAAGTGAGTGATTTCCTGCATCTCCCAGAATGCCGTTCATCAGCCCCCGCTCAGTCACAGGTAGACATATGGGCATAAACATACCCTGCATTCCAATACTCATACTACCATACTATTTAGTAGGGGAAAAAAGAATTAGCATGCATATTTCATACTAAACTACATACTTTGTAAGGGCAGCTGCAGTACTTACTAAAAGTAAAAAGTATAAGTATGCGATTTGGAACGTAGGGATAGTTTTAAAGTGTAATCATTCGACTCAAACCCCATCCTGCCTGGTTGCCGCATTGCATTCTGGTCTATTTGCTGCTGGAAAGAAGGCCTCGCTCTTTGATTGTGAGGGACTGACACCAAAACCCGACGTTTACTTTCAAAGATTTAGATCCTGAAACCTTTTCTGATGTCAAACTCCATTGTTACTGCGCTGCAAATACCTCAGTGTGATGCCATGTTTATATTTGGCAGCTTATCTGCAGGAAAAAACCTCACAAATTGCTGTTAATTTTATAGTATTGAAGGTTTTTTTTTTTTTTTTTTTTTTTTTTTTGAAGAGGACCGTTATTGTTTGGTTCTCGTCCGTTCATCCAGTCAAACTGTGGAACTGAACTATACAAGGTTCCTGTGAAATATGTTATATTTTTCCCCAAAATCTGTGTTTTCTGTTTCAGTTTTTTTTCTGAATCCTTGGTTTTTACGATCGAAGCACATTTTGTCAGCAGAAAGTGTCTCATCATGTGGTGGATGAATTCACTTTGAACAGTTCAAACAGAAAATATTCAAAATTTAATGGATATCAGTGAATTTGTAACACGGCACCGGACTAAAGTGCCTCAGTAGCTCGAAAACCGCCGATGTGGTTGCGCTGCTAAGAGTTTGTTGAAGTGCTGTGTGTGTGTGTGTGTGTGTGTGTGTGTGTGTGTGTGTGTGTGTGTGTGGAAGAGGAGCCCTCTGGGAAACACATGACAGCAGTCCAAGGACAGACGCTGCAGCAACACTGTGCACATAAATGACACCAAAACACAGTAAAGACTCTCAGCATTTTTTTCCCTCAGTTTAGGCGCTGTAAAAAAAAAACAAAAAAAAAACAACACACAAATAATGTTAGGGAAAACTCGGATTTTTATAAGCTGCATGCACTTTTTGGCATGATTCTGCCGTAATCTGCACCGATTTTTACGGCTGATTCCATTTTCGTGATCAAATTTGTTGTTGTGTTTTCTGCATCTTGGAAATCACCGGGCCTCAACACGCTTCCGAGAAATCCAGAAACAAGCGGCGAAAGAAAATGTGAAAACGAAAACGCCCCGACGACAGACGCCCGTCAAAGAAAACGCAAGAGCTCTGAGTTATTCCACGCGATCCGCCAGCTGCGCCGCCGCTTGACGGATCGGTATCGACAGGCCGGAGTCCTGCAGAGCGGAGATCCCTGACTCATTTTCCTGTTGCTCTTCATGTCAAATTAAACGCATGCAATTTTACAGAGAGGCGGTGGTAACCAAGTGTTTTGACAGCTTCGTGGTGAGACAGCCTTACACCGCTGAAATATCGCGGCTCACGGCGGGGAAAAGTGCTTTGGGATGCCGGCGTTTGACCTGGGAAGGTGAGAGAGAGAGAGAGAGAGAAGGAAGCAGGAAAGGAGGCACAGAGGCGATAGGAGTGAAGGAAGCAAGGAGAGAGGAGTACGTTCTCACATCAGCAGAGTCACATTTGTTTTGCCGTGATCGGATTACACGTGACGCCTCGTAAACGGCGCGTGAATTTGCCCCCGCGACCGCCGTCGGCGCGAAAACCCGTCCCTCGCTCTTTCCTCCCTCCGCCGCCTCCTTCCATCTCCTCGGCCCGGTCATATGAGCCTCCTTATCTCCCCATCTCTCTCCTCTCATAATGCACCGCGGCGAGGCAGCACAAGTCAGCCAGCTGCAGTGAAAACCCGATCAGATGACAGATTGTAACGCGGGAAGGTGATCGGCGCTCGCTCGCAATTAAAACCAGAAACTCGTCGATGCACGGGAAGGCTTCAAAGCTGAGAAAGTGAAATTATTTACACAATCCACTTTAAAGCCTGAGAGTCGATCCCAAAGAAAACGGAGTCGCTGGGAATCAATAGTTTGGAGTTGATTTTCACTGATTGGAGAAATGTAGATTCCCCCCACGTGCGTTTAAAGCTCAGGTTAGGACACTTTGGAGAAATCAGCAGCCAATCAAAAGTCAGCCCCGCCCCCTCTGTTATCACCACAGAGCGATCCTGATTGGTGAAAAATGAGCAAGAATTTGATTAAAACACAACCACAAACAAACAAGCAAAAAAAAAAAATCCCCCGTCCCTCTCTGCCGGTTGAGTCCAGGACTTTGTGGTTCAGCTTTCGTCCAATCGCTGTCCAGCTCTCCGACTGTTGCCGGGCAAACTTGAGCTCCCCTTTTTAAAACTGACACGTTTGCATTTTTTATAGCCTGTGTCTCTGAATATCGCACCCTTTGAAAACATGTAATAAAAAATAAAAATAACTGTCATATAATTGTTGCCAGTCTGTTTTTTATTTTTATTTTTATTTTTTTTGCAGCACACATTAAATACATAGCCGGAGCAGCTCTGACCAAAAAATCTGTATATTAGCTACCACATTTATTTCTTTGGCTGATATTTTCTCTTTTATTTAAGGATCACAACAAAAACTTTACATTGAGGACAGTCACTGCACTCCCTCTCCCCGCACAGTGACTTCCAGCTGACCGGCCGGGGGGGGGGGGGAGTCAGACTTGACAATCACTCGGCACCATTTGGCACCAATGCGAACTACCCCTTTAACCCTGTAAAGCCATTTGTATCATATATGATGCACGTTATCAATTCACACATTCCGTTTTCAGTTTAATCAATACTTGACCAAAATACTGTTGTATACCTTTGAACACTTCCCCTGTTCACCCTGGACCATACCATTGGCACTTCAAGTACATATCATATATCATACACCAGAAAGGTCGTGTAATAACATAATTTTTGAATTTTTTTTACATTTTGTTATAGGAATAAATAAAGGGTTCAATTTCAAAAAATTGGAATTTTCTGCCAATTCTTTCATAGTTCAGGCTTTATAGGGTTAAATCCGAAATGAGGATAATTTACAGCCTCACGACACTGATACAGCGTTAATAAATCACACATCTGTACGGACGCTGCTGCTGGTCGGCGTCACCACCATTGCACAGTCTAATGAGATGCAGTGCATTCTGGGGAAGTTGAGTATAACCAGCGAGCTCACGTTACAGACACAAAAAAATCTTGCAAATCTGGTTTACATCCCGGCATTTTTAAAAAACAAAATCCACAAAGTAATAAAGGAGCTGGCGATTGCAGCCACTGCAGAAATAACTGCCTCCATATCGGCTGTAGCATTTACTGTCAGTTCATCACCAGATAACAGAACTACAGCTTTAATTAGATTATCTTTCCCTTATTCCCTCATTTCTCGTCCTTCAGGCTCGTTCATTCACCGCAGCCTCCAGCTTTCTCCGAGCTCTCCCTCTCTCTTTTTTTTTTTTTTTTTTTTTTTTCACTCTCTGTCCTCCTAATTCATCTCATCTGTCGGGCTTTGATGTGATTATCCATATGCACTGCAGATTCATATCCACCACTGATCAGGCGCATAATGCCTCCTCTTTCCTCTGCGTCCTGGCCGAGTGGTGTGCCGCCATAATTGGGGATGAGTCATTTATTAGGAGAGGCTCAGTGGAAGACTACATGCCTTACCTGCGCTCTCATTCTGGCTGTTTGACTCTTTATTTATTTTTTTTTAAATCATCGTTTGCATTTGCTTAAATCAGTTAAAATTAGACAGGAGGTTGTAGTATCAGCCAAAGATAGAGGGACTCTTCGTTCCTGTGCCTGTCCTCAGCGCCTCTTCCCTCACCTGTTTCAAATGTACCACGAATTCTGCGGATTCAAAAAGAGCATAATTTAAAACACCAACGTCTTATCTGTCCGTCTGTCTTTCTGTCCCAAAGCAGAAACATTTGGCATGTTGATGAGCGCAGCTTGACTTTCTCAGAGACCTGTTCGTATTACACGAATAACTGAATTCTAAAATATGGTAATATGTTGCCGAGGGTCTTCGATTAATTGAAAAAAGCATTGAAATGACAATACTAATTACCGCAATTTCCAAATGGCAAACACTTGTTTTTTTTTTTTATGTGTGTGTGTGTGTAACTTGCTGAGAGACGTTTCAGACATCTGCCTGAACGCCGTGTTTTTGCTGCCGAGTCCTCTGGCCTGCAAATCAGATTGCATTACGGAGAAAATATTTTATGCGTTTTGTGTCAAAACCAGCTGAATCCTAATGAGCAACGTCTCCTTTTGTTTCCCCTGCAGTTTTTATTTTAGGTTTATAAGCCACAGCACAGCAAAAACAGCAGACAACAGATTCCATATCACAGCAGGATAGAATAATATGGTGTTTTTTTATTTATGTATTTATTTTTTTATGAGGCTGATATTGATGTCCAGTATCTTTGCACCTATAACAGATCAATTCGCATCATTTTAGTGAGAATTTTAGTACAAATGCAGATGCAAAGCAAGTTCAGCTTCTGACATTGGCTCATCTGAACAGAATTGTGTTGATTTATTTCACATTTAGCCCAGAATCAGCAGTGAAAAAAAACACTGGATCAATATTGATATTGCCTATAAAGCTGATATCAGCAGATACCAATAGTCTGCAGTCTGGTCTATTGAGTTACAGTCTCTTCTTAAATAAACCAAATTCAGGACATTATTTATTTATGATTTACTAACTTTATCACATTTTAAAGACAGATTGATACCAGATTGTAGCTACATAAGACGGTCCGTTCAGTTTATGTTGTTTCTTTACCTGAACATTTTAATTTGCAAAATGTTAGAAATCTGTTTTGTAAAATTATCCTCACCTCCCGTTGATTATTCAACACGTTCAACATGATCCATTCTGTGTAAGAGTAATCTTTGTGTCATCTGAGGACTCGACTCACCTTCTGTCCTTTAAAAAGCACTCAGAATTGCAGATTTCATGCCATGGACTGTTCGTAAAGGAGGGTATTTGTTTTATTTATTTATTTTTTATTGGTCGATATCTGATTTTTGCACAAAACTTTCCTTTTATCGAGAGATTTCATTTGGTCCACAGAGGAGGCCGGACCTTAATCGGGTTTTATTCTTCACGGTCGGCTCGAGCGGGGTGTGTGATCCGAGTGTGACTGAACACTCTCTAATCTCATTTGATGACGGTCGTTACATTTTGCACAATTTGCGGTGTAATTGGAGGCCGCGTGTTTGAGACTCGCGGCGTTTTGCGCTTTGAAGTTTTGATGTTTTTGAGGACGAGGGCAAATGAAGAAGGTGTGAAACAGATTTTGGTGTTTCCCGTCTCTTGCAGGGTCTCATCAAGGTCAGAGGGGACAAATGCTGGAGGGACCTCACCTGCATGGACTACCACTATGAGGTGTGTATGAACGTCTGTGTGTGTGTGTGCGTGTGTGTGTATATACATTAATCTAACTAACCTCTTCCTTAGCCAATAAGCATCTCTTCCTCTCTCTGCCCCGTGGAATCACAACAACGACTTCCCACGACTAAAATATCAACTTTCCATGATCTTATATAAAAGTAAAATGACACTTTTGCTCCTTGACCGATTTTTAAACCCACTTCATCTTCAGAGCTCTTAAGTTTATTAAAATTATTATTATTAAAATTATTATTAAAATTATTATTATTAAAAAAATATTATACATATTTACTCTGTGAGGGAATTGAACACAACATGAACACAATGGAGAATAAATAGTACATTTATTCAAAAACAAATTACTGATTTTTTTTTTTTTTTTTTTTTTTTTTTTTTTTTTTGATTTTTTTACTGATTGATGCTGACATAATCCCATGATATTCCATGATTTGTCCCAACAGTTTATGAAATTCCCTGACTTTCCCGGTCTGGCATACACTTCTCATGTTTCCATGACTTTCCAGAAATTTCAAGACCCTCTGGGAACCCCGCATAACAAAACTTCGACTTCACTACCTAGTACTATCTAATACTGTAGTGTACTGCTATACTAAGTAATACCAGTACTAACTCCTGCGTCAAAGTGCAGGAATAATTTTATTTTTATTTATTTTTTATCCATATCAGACATGACCGGGAGACACGTGGCAGAAACCGTAATAATTTGTTGGCACAGTTTTAGTGAACTGCCCCTTTACTTAAAAACATGTTTGTCAGCAGGCTTGTGCAGGGAAGCATGGAGTCCCAAAAAAAAAAAAAAAAAAACACGGGCAGAGCAGCAGCACAGAGCGAAACATGATCCGAGGCGACGCTCTATGCATGTTTATGTATAAACATCTCCTCACACATGTATAAACATCTACACACACTCACACACACACACACACACATCATTTTTTTTTTTTTTTAATTTGAGGTCAACATCTGGAAAGGATTGAAAGTTTCATTCCTGAAAAGTTGATAAAACCACAATCCCACAACGAGCGTTTAGCATCAAAGACGGGGACCAAACAAATTAAAAGAGAAACTCAAAGGTTATTGTTGAGAATGAGGAACGTTGTTTTATTATGTTGTACGTCATCACCGGCGGCGCTCGGCCAGCAGCGGTAAAAATAAATAAATAAATAAATAAATAAATAAACAAACACCGGTGCCATTCTCTGAAGCGGCGGCCTCCAGATTTCCCCGAGGCCCGTTTTCTTTGACAGCCCGAGCGTCTCGTCCCGGTCGGCCCGTAAAAACGCTCCGGCTTGGCGCTGCCTGCCCGACGATGACAGGGACAGCCGCCGAAATCACATCGCAGCGAAAACGTCGCCGCGGCAACGCATTGCAGCGAAACCGCCGCGTCGTGGGTTTCAATAAATCAGCCCCGTGCGGTTGCGCAAATCCCGTGTTTGTTTTTCCCCGCGGGACGCCCGACCGCCGCGGCCCACACCGCTCTGTGTTTTAGCGAGCCGATCTTCTGTAATTAACATAGACAGGAATACACTGGCTCCTAGGGGACATGGTGACACACACACACACACACACACACACACGCAGGCAGGCAGTGTGACAGCAGTGACGGATGGGCTGTAACACACTGGCTCCTATGGGACTGCATGACCCGTGTGTGACTAAAGGAAGTGAATTAGGGCTGATGTACCTCACGTATGTACTTAAGCGGTTAAAATGAGACATCCTCAAGGAACCGCTGGGCTTCGCTTATTTTAATCCAACGCACACACACACACACACACACACACACACACACACACACACACACACCGACCGCCATCCCTCGTCTTGACATCTTTACACAGAAATCAGCCCCGTCCCTCGGTTTTAACGTCAAAGCCTCCTCTGTGGAGTGTGTGTGTGTGTGTGTGTGTATGTATATTTACCTGCGGAGGGCGACACACTGCGCCTTTATTCTGCCTCACCTGGACAGGAAACCGGCGCACCGACACGCTCCCCGGGGCTTGTCGTGATATTGACGAGCCGATCGGATCTCTGCTGAACGAATAAACTGGCGAATAAACGTCGGCCGGGGTGATTTTTTTTTTTTTTTTTTTTTTTTGTGATGTAGAAGCTTTTTACTCTTGTTCTCTGAGGTGTTTTAAATGTTTAATTGGAGTTATACGGAGTTTGTTTTTGGTGGGTGGGTGGGACAGTGGGGGTGGGGGGCATGTCGTCACCTGTGCAGGCTTGCATGTTAAAGAAACAGTTCACTCAAAATGCAAAAAAAAAAAAAAGATATGTTCCCTCCTTACAGTTTCTGTGTGATTTGGTGGGGTTTCCAGTCTGTCTCCGTCCACCACAGGACAACGGGGGCTGGGTGAGGATTTGTTTGTGAAGCTCAAGCTGTCAAGGAATTACAAAAAAAAACTCAGCAGCAACAGCTTTTTTCCAAAACAGTCACAGTTAACGAAGAACACCTGCAAACTGTAGGCCTATGTCGGTTTCTTACACATACTCATTCAGGGCAAACATATACAGTTTTTTGTGTTTTTTTTATTTCTATTTTGTTCCCGCTTACTTGCTTCAGAAATCAGAAATACTTTATTGATCCCTGAGGGGAAACTGGGTGAGTTGCATTTGCTCAAATTCTCAAGAAAAGAATTAAATTACAAAAAAAAAAAAATAAAAAAAAAAATAGAAAGAAATACAAAATGTTTTAACTGTACCTTACAAATTAAAAACAAACAAAAAAACAAAACAAAACTGTGCATTATCTTTAAGTTATATCAAAAGTATGTGCATTATGTGTATTTAAAAACTTATACTCGTAAAGTTTCTGTAATTATCAATTCTGTTTAGAAGTATTTTTTCATAGAAAGTGAGCATTAGTGACATTTACTAATATTACAGTTGAATTATTACACGCAAATTATTAATACACACAAAAGACAGCACAAAATGAAGATAAGTAAGAAAAACGTGCACGTTCAGAAACCCGTATGAGCAGATTTAATTTCGTTTGGGATTTTGTTCCATTCCTCCGCTCCCGTACAGACGAATGTGCTTCTCCCTGCTGAGGCTTGGTTAAAGTTATAATCTCACAGGGATTAAACGTGTCATTTCTCAATTACTCCACTGTCAAAATGATGTTCTTATTTTAGTTTTTTGTCTGTTGAGCCTCAGGGGCCCTGACTTAAATCACCCTCCAAATTTTTGCAGAGTGCACCTTTAAATAGTGACACCCCTGTGTGGATTGACAGGGGTTAGGGGCATCAATTATTCTTGTTCTTATTGTTAATTTTTATTCCTGTATTTATTAATTGATTCATTTTGGAGGAACTGTTTCTTTAACGATGTGGAGTTTATTCCATGCTGGGACGGCTTCCTCATCCAAAGACTGAGCCGCCCCAGCCTCAACTCCGGGAGTGTAGACACACACACTCACACACACACACACACACACACACAGGCAGAGCACCGGAAGCCACTGGCGCCAGGTGAGGCCTTGTTAACCCCCCCCGGACACACTGCTCCCTTTCAGGCCTCCGTCAGCACGACAAGCCCTCGTGTCCCAGCTGGGACGGCCCGTGTGGGTGCACTTGGTTTTGGCGCGCTTGCTGTCGTGTTTGCGGCGGTTTGTTTGTTGTGATGCCGCGAGCTCGCCAGCGAGGCGGGGTTGTTTGGTCGCCTGTGGTCGCAGGCGCGTTGCCTTCGGATTTCCAGGGGGGGCGGCGGGGTGTTTTGGTAAGCTGCAGGTAAGATTAGCCTCAATTTCTTTTCTTTTTTTTTTTTTCATTCCATAAATACAATAAGAGCATAGAGGAGGGTGCCAGCTCTTCCCTGCTGAGGTTCACTGCTGTTTTTTTAATTTTTCAGCACCTCGCCTAGCTCTGTTTGCATGTTTGACTCCTACGCCGTTTGCATGCAGCCTCCACCCCGACAAATGCACATAAACATACATAAACACGCACACACACACACACACACACACACGCTTACTCATACATGCACAAACACTGCGCACCACTGTGTGAGCCCTGTTGGTGTTTTTGCCCCGTGTTGGTGGGGTTGCCTTCATTTAAATAACGTCCCATCTTTATTTAGACGTGGAAATGTTTCCTCCCCAGGTGCGGCACCGTAAATTGCTCCCCGCCCCGGCCCGAGACGGGAGTTTGGTGCCAAAGCAAAGTGGCGAAAACTGGCACCTCGCGTCGTCTATGTTTAGAAAATGTTTGGTACGAGTATCGGCACAGAGCGCGCATTGCAGAACGTTTATTTTATTTTATTTTTTTCATGCATAATCATGCAGTTTTTCGCTGAGATGCTTTAGGAAAGCAGACGACTGTCATTTGTCTCCGCCAAGTCGCCAAAGATTTGAAAAATTACAGCCCAAACACGCAGAGGTACCTGGCCAGTGCGCTGATTTGTATATTTATACATGTGAACCCACAGAGCGCAGAAGTAAATATATGATGTCTGCTTATGCTTTGGTGTTTGCATTTTTGTCCTCAGATCTGATATAAATTGGCAAATGAGTCTTGACCTCAACTGTCTACATTTAAGGCTGTAAAAGGAATAAAATGTCTTAACTGCAGCTGCAAGAGGACTTATTTTTCTCACAGGACAGGGTTCGTACAGCAATTTGCAAACTGTTTATTTGGATTTTTTGCACTTTCTCATCATGTCTGCTTTACAAAGTGCAACTGAACTTAACCACTAATTTCCTGGTTTACTTTTTCCCCATATAAGACCGTTCATTTGTAGTTTCAAAAGTAGCAATAGAAAGCAGAATTGAGAAAGTCACAAATGTCGATTTTTCAAGCCTGCAGAGAGCCACTTTGCTTCTTTAAAAGCTGAAACCTGTTTGCTGTGAGTGTCCTTGAACCGAAGGTGAAAATGCTGAGGAGGAATCGCTCTCCTCCTGATTCCTCCTGAGCCGTCAAAGCCCCCGGGGCCTCCGTCTGTCTGTGGCTCAGTCAGGAGGGATGTGGTCAGTCAGAGAGCTCGCTGTCTAAACTCTCTGCCTCGCCGCAGAAGAAGTGCGGCAACGAAAGACAGATTGATTCTCGGGACAAACGGCTGTGTCTTTTTTTTGTTTTTTGTTTTTTTCCTGTTGGTGTGTTTGCGTGCCCTGGTTTGTCTTCACCCGCTCTGTGTCTCAGACCCAGCCGATGCCCAACCCCATGTCCTACTACATGCACCGCTCGCCGTGGTGGTTCCACCGCTTCGAGACGCTGTCCAACCACTTCATCGAGCTCATCGCCCCCTTCTTCACCTTCACGGGTCGCAGGATGTGCGCCGTCAACGGGGCCATACAGGTTTTATTCCAGGTGAGGCACGCCGGGCCGCCTTCACCCGGATCAGGACCAGGACTTTCACACGTCTGGATTTTAAATTACATCTGTGACAGATGGATTGACTGGGTCTGTTTCCTCACTGCAACTTTTAATCCTCTGTTGACGCAGTGCCACCAAGTGGATGGGATGATTTTGGTCGTTTGGAGGCTGGATATCTTGGTTTTAAGACCAATTCCAGCTTTCTCAGTGACTTTTCTTACTGTCATTTAACACAAGGGAAATCAAATTGGGGTTAGTGATCTTAAAGTGACAAAACTTCAAACGTGTCCGCAAGAAAACAAGGCGCAACGTGCATATTTCACATTTACACACGCGCCAAAAATGTGATTATAACACAGTTAAGGCGGTAATGTGAATAAAGCAGGACCCATGAAAACATGAAAGTCCCTCTAAATGGATTGAAAGAGCAAGAAAACGTGTTAATGTGATGAATTTCACTCGATCATATGAACTGATCAGTATTGCAGCACTTGATAAAGGGTTAACATCATTTTCACTGATGGTGTAACAATTTTAACTGATAAGAGTCAGTGCATTCATGTTCTTACACTTTATTATGTTATTGTATAAATGTGACACCTTTTATGAAACAATAATCGGCCCCATTAGAGGGACACTTTATTCCATTTTGATGATTTATTACTTTTTATGGGTGATATGGTGTTAGGGGCTGTCCTCATAAAATCTTGCACCAGAGTTGTATAGAAAAACAAAATGCAGGACTATTATAGTTATAAATTCATATGGGAGCTCAAGGAAAATTAAAAAAAAATATAAAACATGAAAAATATATTACAAAATGTGCAAAAAAGTTGAATTTAAAGAATATTTGGCATCTCAGTTTACACCCCAGGCTGCTCTTCTAGAAATGACTAAACAAAAATGAGTGTTTAAAGGTTTAATGCCACTATTTTTGACTGGTGTGACGAGCGGCTCCACTGGCTGCTTGGTGACAGGTGTACTGAGGTGTGTGTGTGCGTGTGTGTGTGTGTGTGTGTGTGTGTGTGCGGTGCTCCAGGTGACTCTGATCGTGAGCGGGAACCTCAGTTTCCTCAACTGGCTGACCATCGTTCCCAGCCTGGCCTGTTTTGACGACGCGGCTCTGGGCTTCCTGTTTCGCTCCGGGGGCGGGGCCAAGAGGAAAGTCCTGGAAATCCAGGCGGAGGAGGCGGCCGGGCGCACGCCGAAACCCACCCGAGGTACACACACACACACACACACACACACACACACACACACACAGACACACTGTAGACATCAGTTACGGTTACCTTGGTGATAAAAATGTTATATATTAACATTAGTACTTAAAGGAGCAGTTCACCCAAAATACAAAAAAATAGTTCTCCCAGTTAACCTTTTTATAATCTACCATAATCTACCACCGAGTTTTCCAGTCTGTCTCCCTTCACCCCAGTCAGTACCATGGTGTTGAGCCAAAAAGTGTCCCTGGGAAATATTTCTTGTATCCATCCACCTCTGTTTTTTTTTTTTTTTTTTTTTTTTGTATTTTAGGTGAACTGTTCCTTTAGTAAGAAAGTGGCAGTAAGGTTTTTCAGTCTGGCTTATATTTTGGAGCCTCAGTTTTTCAGTTAATCGTTGTTTTTCGTATTTGTTTTTAATCTTTATGTTCATTTTATTTTATTTTATTGTATTGACTTAAATTTATTTCATTTTTAATATTTTCTAGTTTTTACTATTTTTATTTTATTTTTGTGTTCTGCTCATCTGGCAGTGTGAGGCACTTTGGGCTGCATGTTTGTAAGAAAACGTGTTATACAAATAAATAAAGTTGAATTTTTATTTAAAATGCCTCAACACTCAGCACACTTCACAGTCAGTTTAGAGTTAAAAAGAAGAAATATTGAAGACTCAGGATAAAGTTCAGTTTCCTCCTGTTTGTTTTCACTTTGTTCTGACAGTTTTTTCAAACGCTGGATGTCTCATTTTTCTCATTTTGGAATGGAGGACAAGTTTTAGCTGCAGAGATTTTGGATGTTATGCGAACGGATCAGGCGTATTAGTTACAGCAGAGGCGGACGGATAGAACCGGCCGACGAGGGGAGTTGGTCTCGTCATCCTGGAGGGGGGAATTATGGGAAGAAAAGGGATTAGCACTTAGACAGCTGAAACGTCCGGGAACAGAAAAAAAAAAAAAAGAAGAAAAAAACGTAAGTGGGGAAAGGAGTCGGAGACAGGTGGAGATGGAGTGTGTGAGTTAAATGTGCTGCTCCGAGCACGCAGCATACATTTTTACCATAAAAAAAACTGGGGTTAGACTGGTAAAAAACCAGAGCGGCCCCTTTCTAATTGGCCCCGCGGGACTCGTTAGTGGATTTGATGTTGGGACGTCGAATATGAAATAAATTTCTACCTGGAACATGAGTCAAAGTAAAACAGCAGGTTTCGTTACACTGCAAGAAATATCCCTCCGACCAAGTCGCTTAGTCTCAAATTCAGTGTTAAAATCGCCTTCTTTCTTCAAATAGAGTTAAAACATCTGCCACTGGGACGAGATAATCCCACTTGTTTCCAATGCTGATCAACTTTGTCCCAGAATTTTCTTGAATCAGGTGTTATTTTCTTGATAATAAAGGGCTAATCTGCCTTAATCTGCCTTGTTTCTACAGATTTATACTCGTCCCAAGAGGATTTTCCTGAAAAAAGTGAAACTATAAGTGAAACAAGTGGGATTATCTCATCCCACTGGCAGATTTTTTGTGTTTTGTTAGGAGAAAAACAAGATTATAACACTGATTATCAGATTAAACGACTGAAGATGGGGATTTTTTTGCAGCGTTGTGGTGAAGTAGGCAGAAGGCAGGTAGAAAGGAAGTGGAGAAGTCGAAGTTCAGCGTTTCTGAATAGCAGCCACTCCATGATCTAACAGGCTGAAACTTCTCCGCTGAGGGAGTGTTAATGCGACACACACACGCACACACACACACACACACACACACACACACACACATACACACACACACACACACACACACAGACTGTGCTTCTAACACTGAATTTTTCGTAGCAAAAAAAACCCAAACTGTGCCGAGTGTCCCACCGGGGTTTGAGTCTCCAGGGGACGCGCGGGAAGAAACGCCACTGGAAGCTGACATAAATCCTGTGAAATTAAAAATGAGGGGGCAAAAAAACACCCAAAACACACTGAACACTAGGAGTGTCTTGTTTTGCATTTCACCCCGTCCACATATTTTTCACTAAGCTGTCAAATATTCACGCTTGAATGCGAATGCTGGTCCCACAGCGTTCGACCAGCGGATTCTTTCCAGTGCATTGTGGGCCAGTAAAATGAAGGAGTATTTCTTTTTCTTTTTTTTTTTTTTTTGATGGGAAAACAAGCGAGCGTGTAGCCCAGAGTACAGAAAACAGACTGCAGCACACAAACCGCTGCAGCAACCCAAAATAAAACAAGCAATGTTTTGAAAAAGTCAACAGTGAAGGGGCGAGAGACGGACCTGCCGGGGACAGAGGCGAGAAAACAGCATCGGCTGTCACCCGTTTCAGGCTGTGGGAAAGACGTTTCTGAATTTTTAATTTGTTATTTCTGATTTTAACCCAGGAGAAGAGCTGAGTCTTTGAAGCCAAGGGGAAAAAAATAATACATTTAGGCCAAAACAGACCAATAAATAAATGAATAAATAAATGCTACATTAAATTAAATAAAATTAGCAAAAATAAATAAAATTTAAATAAATAAAATTTAAAAAAAAATAATAAATAAATAAAATAAAAATAATAAAAATAAAATGAAAATAAATAAATCAATAATAAATAAATAAATAAATAAAACCAAAATGCGTCTAAAAATCAGATCAGGAGACAAAAATTTGCCTTATGAAAAAAGTCAGAAGATCAAGATATTTTAGGTTTCACTCTGTCATGTGTGTGTGTGTGTGTGTTCTAGGTATGCTGATGCGTCGGGTGGTGAACGTCTCTCTGGGCGTTCTGATTGGCTGCCTGAGCGTTCCCGTGGTGATGAACCTGCTGAGCTCCAGGCAGGTGATGAACACGTCCTTCGACCCGCTGCGCATCGTCAACACCTACGGGGCCTTCGGCAGGTACAGACGGGGGTCAGGGGTCAGGGGTCAGGGGTGTGTGTGTGTGTGTGTTGTCAATGTTATTGTCACAGTGCAGTGTCAAGCTCACTTTGCCACATTCAGGAAAACTGGGAAAGCTGTCATTTCCGACCTCCGGTTGGGAAAAATGCAATCGAACGCCTCATGAAGTTGAAGTTCTGATTAGGAAACTTGGATTTAACTGAGCAGCTCGGCTTACAGACACAGGGACTTGTACGATGTTTACAGTTAAAAAAAAGGGAAAAAAAATCGCCGCTCTCAGCTGGTAATGGCAATGAGTCCCAGCTGCATCAGTGACTCACATTTCACACTTTGTGTTAAAGGCAGAATGAGAAGGACTTTCCTTAAAGACAAGAAAATATATAAACTCATACATCAATAATCCTCTCGGAGCCACTAGCAGTGTGTGTCGCTGTGTGTGTGTGTGTGTGTCTGCACTCTGCCTGGGTTTTCTTGTTTTGCTGAGCTCGGGGCTCGTCTGGGCGTCGGCCTTTGGGCAGCAGGTGTGTCGCTCCCAGCCAATCACAGCGCAGCGCGGTGCCAGCTCGATAGCACCACATCCAATAGGAAGCAATGAAAATCGAGGGCTGTGGGAAAAAATGATCCTGAAACTTTAGCGTTCAGTCAGTAAACAAGCACATCGTCACTAATGGATTTCTGGTGTTTTTTTTTCTTTTTCTAATAAGTGGTGTTGTTATTTACATCGTCTTTTTGAGCCCCTGCCCTGCAAAGCTTACAAGCACAATCTGCATATCTGCTTTACTGAAGCTGAACTCCGTGTTTCCCGATTAATTTCCTGGAGCGCTTTGTCTTACACCGCCTCTGTTTGTGCCTTCAGACCTTTTATTCCCTCGGCTTAATCAGAAATGGTCTGGTTGTCCCGGCTTTATTTCTTTATTTTTGTTTTTTTTTTAAATTGGTCTTAAATTCCATTCGGAGATCTTTCATAGTTTTAAATTGGGCTCTGTGAAAACCCCCGGGGGAGGAGGTGTGTGTCTGAGGCCAAGTGGAAAACAGAGAGAATAATTAGGAAGGAAATATCACCGTTTCGGTCAACACCCAGCATGTCCCATACAAATGTAACGCCAGTAAATAGACAAGAAGTGAGTTAATCATCCCGGTAACTTTGAAGCTCAGCTGTAAAACCACTCTGTTAAGGGTGTTTTTTTAAAAGTATTAATAAATCTTAATAGCATCCACATTGTTATAAAAATACCTCAATATGCTCCATCACCTCCCCCTCCTGTTTTATCTGTTTCTGTATCCGTTTTTATTCTCCCTGTTCTTTCCTCCAGTATCACCAAGGAGCGAACCGAGGTGATTTTCCAGGGCACCCTGAGCTCGGACCCCAAGGACCCGCAGGCGGTTTGGGAGGAGTACCAGTTCCTCTGCAAGCCGGGCGACGTTTACCGGCGGCCGTGCCTCATATCGCCCTACCACTACCGGCTGGACTGGCTCATGTGGTTCGCCGCCTTCCAGGTGAGGAGCCGCAGACATGATGTATGAGAGGAAACACTCCTGATGTGGAAATGTATCAGCTTGTCTGTGTGATAAATTAATTGTCCCTGTGTGGAGGGCGAGCTCCTCTGATACAGGCGTTTGAGCACCAGCACTGATGCTGTTATTTTTGTACTGCGGTAGACAGTCGCTGATATTCAGTTTCTTTAGATTTGACCATTTTTATGCTAAAAAAAAAAAAAACAAATTTTAGTCTTGTCGCATTTGAAAATCTTCAGAAACAGTATTTGGATCATCATGGGACACTAAAACTCTTCACCGAAACCCAGGGTGGTAATACTTTTTGTCACACTGTGATCAATCAACTCAGGAAAGGGCTTTATATTGACGCCTGGAGTAATATTTATCATTTCTATAATAATTATATGATCAGTTAAACTGCATCATGTTAAAAGGTGGACATCAGCGACTGGACTGGATCTGATTTTTGAACGCTGAACGGTCACAAACAGGAAAAAGTGACAAAAAGATGCTGGGAGCCACGTGCAGTACAATGTGCAGCCACCAGGGGGCAGCAGCTTCATTTATTGGCTTCAGTTCCTTCCTCTCACCACATCATCACGTCTTTTTGGCCCTCTCTCTCCTGCTCTGTCTCTTAATCTTTGCACCTCCTCTCCACTCTTTTTCTCTGTCTCTTCAGTTTTTTCTTTGTTTCTCTCTCATGCTTTAGCTTTCTTTTTCTCTCTGGCTGTCTCTCTCTCTCTCCCTGCCTGTCTCTTTCTTTTCTTCCTTATCCCTGTCTGCCTTTGTATATATTCTTTTTCTTCACCTTTCCCTGTCTCTCTTATGGTTCATTTCATCTGAAATGGGCTTTAATGGCTTGATATACAAACACAAGTTAAAACGATAATGTCAGCCCGAATAAAAAGAGAAAAAAGATAAAACAATTAAGATGCCATTGCCAAGAAATCAATTAATCTGATCATTTCTTAAGAGTTTTTATCATCTTTCTTCTTGAATTATGGCAGGTAAAGATGCATGTATTAGCAAATGTGGGACACCTGCTTCTCTCCCTAACAATACATTGGATTTTGACCCTTGAGGGAAGATTTTAAAAGTTGCAGGATTTAGTTATCATTCTCCAGTGTATGATTTTTCTCTCTCTCTCCCTCTCTCTCTCTCTCTCTCTCTCTCTGTCTGTGCAGACCTATGAGCAGAGCGAGTGGGTGATCCACATCGCCGGTCGTCTGCTCGCCAACGACAGCTCCGTCCTCTCGCTGCTCGACCACAACCCCTTCCAGGGCAGAGACAATCCCAGGTAAACACCTCCACCCCCGTCCCAGCAACTGATTGGCTGTTCAAGGTTTTTAATGAACCAGAATCCTTTTGTGTATACGAGGAATTAATATTAGTGGTTGCTAGTGTGCGGTCCAAAAATAATGAAAAAGACAATATAAACAAGCCTCTGGGTTAAATCCTCAGCTCACACACACACATACACACACAGCCAGGCTGATGCCGGAATCTGAATACTTGTGTTTGGAGACTTACACACACCTGTTTCAAGCTGTTAAAGGCCAGACTTGGAAAACCATTGTCATAGCAAACTAACAGCATTTATGAAACTAAATACTGGGTTTTACATTTGTCGTTCAGGTAAACAACATAGGCTGTGTGTAGCTAAGTTCAAATCAATATCAGTATCAATATCAATATATATCTTTATTTGTCCCCAATGGGGCAATTAGTTCCGCAACAAAGGGAGCACACACAACAAAAAATACAAACACGCATGACATAGGGGAGAAAAAAAAAAAAAAAAGAATCAATAAATGGGCACTTGAATTTGAGAGATCATCATTAACCAAAAAAAAAAAAAAAAAAAAAAAAAAAAATCAACAATACATGTGAACCCCCGGTGCTGTGTGATGCTCATTTGCACGTTTGAACATGCAAAATTATTACATATCGCACCCACTTCTGCACGACATGGCTCGCGCTAGGTTCGCCTAGTTTTGTCTTTGTGAATAAAATGTGAATAAAGTGTGAAAAGCCAGTCACTCTCCACAGAAAAACAGCTTATGCCAGTGTTTCTGAACATGCATGTCTTGTTTTGAAGTTATGTATGCCTTCAACATTTAATGCTCAGCTGGACCCATTGCATTTCAACATTATGGATTGCATCATTTAATTTTTTTTTGCATTTGTTACATATTTAAATTATCAATTAAAACCATATCACTCAACTAAACCAGTCAGAAAAACACCAGTTTTTCATGCATATCAACAAGACGTTAGCGAGTGTTTGTGCAGCTTCTGTTGCTCGTCCTGCATGAAGAACGATGTCATTTTTGTTCCTCCGGATCCTCGATGTGAAGTCGCAGCAACTCTTTACTTCGGGTGGGCAAAAGAACTGATAGTCAAATTTCTTTTTGCAGTATTAAAAAAATAAATAAATAAACCAAACACAAACAAGCGCTGATTCTGTTGCATCCCACAGTGCAGGTGTGGCTGTAACATATAAAAACTAATTACTTAACGGTTTATTTGAATGTGATCCCAGCTCTCTGACTCACTAGTTAGTCAGCTGCCTTCGTCTCCCCCACGGGGAACACAGCAACATTCAGCACCTTTGCTTGCTTAACGTAAGTGATTTAACTCTTAGAAGACAAAACTGATTGCTGAACAAAAAAAAAAAAAAAAAAAGACCAGCTCCTTTATTTACCTCAACGAAACAGAGCAGGACTTTATTAGAGGCTGGTATTGATTTTGGAAGGCCCACAGATAATAAACATTTAAATTACTGTTATTCATCACTGGTAACATACAGGCAGAATAAAAGAACAAACTGGTGTTCAGTCTTGCAGACGAAGCACCCAAGCATCCGAAAACATTTAGATGATGTACAGTGGAAGAAGTAAACGTAAATAAATAAATAAATAGAGACTGTTGGCAGGTTTATGTTAAATGTAGAATAAATGCGCTTTATTCTGAAATGCCTGAGGATGTGTTATCTTGTTGTGATAAAACAATTTAGCTGTGCGTACCATCATCTTTCAAAAATGTATGGCAACAGTCCATGCAAAGTAAAAGATGAAGAACTCGGAGGTGCTTTCTCTCTTTGGACGTGATCAAAATTAATATGCATACAAAATAAGCTATGGAGGCTTATAATAATACACACTGTCAATATATAAAATAATGCAAATTATTAGTAGATAAATTAGACAGCGCTCAGCAGGGAAGAGAGTTGATTTGCACAAAATGACTTGCATGATGAAGTTCCACAACTTTAAGATTCAGGGGAGTGAAGTTTGTACCTTCTGGCTGATTTGGGCTCTTTTGAGAGATTATAAAAAAGCCTCAGTTTCATGGGACTCTGTTTTCTTTTCTTCACCTCCTCCCAGGTGGGTTCGAGGAGAACACTTCAGGTATAAGTTCAGCTCGCCCGGCAGTGCCAGTGCGGCTGAGGGGAAATGGTGGCTGAGGAAACGCATCGGAGCGTACTTCCCTCCCGTCAACCTGGAAGGACTCAGGGGCTACTTCCAGTCCAGGAACTGGGCCCACCCGCACATACCGGCCAACAGGAAGTTAAAGTCATGATGTCTGACGTGACATGAGACTACAGCGCCCAGGGGATGGAAAGAGGAGTCACACCCTGGGGCAAACGGGTGATCAGGAATTTGTTCAAAAGTTCAAAATGCCATGAGTGTAGTACCAAGAGTCATTCCAAGAACCCTGGTCCTTAATATTACCACTAGTGCTGTCTATCCATCAGATAGTGTCTGTGCGATTTGGCGGGGTTTCCAGTCTGCTTCTCTTCACCCGAATAATCAAGTCTGGTCAAGTCAGTTTTATTTGTGTTGCCCAATATCACAATTTTCCCTCAAGGGGCTTTTACAGCAGCACAACATCCTCTGTCCGTGGACTCCATACAACTGGACTTGGATCGCTTTTGTTTTGTTTTGTGCAGCTCAAACCATCAGCTTCCCCCCAACGAGCACTAATTAGAGGCGGACACACGCAGTTTGCTGGTGTTCTTCAGCAGGAAATAGTTCCCAGTGAAACCCGTCATCCCCAAGAACTGTGGTTTATGTCGGGTGTCTGTATTTTTGTTTTGGTAAGAGCTGTTGCTCTGGAGTTTGTCAAATGTAAATGTTTGATGACTTGAGCTCCACAAAATAAAACGATCCACATGCAGCACCGTTGTATTGTGGTGAATGAAGACAGACTGGAGACCTCACCAACCTGAATGGGTAGATTATACAAGGGTTAATTGGGAGAACATTTTTTTTTGTATGTTGGGTGAACTGTTCCTTTAATAAATATCCTCCATGAAGGGTTTACTGAATTTCCACTGCACTTCCATGAACCTGCAACATATCACGTTTCTTTAAGGAAACATTTAGGGATGTCCTGTCAGGAATCATAAGATGTTTATTGGACCTTGTATTCAGACTGTGGCTCATAATAAATAAAGATGTAATTTCAGCTGCTATTTGAATGTAAAAAAAAAACAAAAAACAAAAAAAAACGTCCATCTATTTGGAATTTATCTCTGGCAATGACAACTGTCAAAAAGTCAAGTCAAAAAGAAAAATTGTCACTGGAATATGAATCGTGACTTGTGAACAGCCTTGTTTGCTTTTGGAAAAGGTCTCATAAATGAAAGGGTTGTGTAACGTTCCCGACCAGGAGAGGAGCTGCTAATCATCCAAGGTTAAAACGTGAAAAATCAGCAACAGAAATCACAGGGTTTTCACCTGATATTGCCATTTTTTTTTTTAAATGTCATCCAGCTTCTTTTGCATAATTTACCTTTGCTTAAGAATATCCAATCTAAGGTGCCTCTAATTGGCTCATATTTAATTAAATCAAAAGGTTTTCTCTGACATTCAGCTGGATTTCAAGTGATTCTCTGAAGCACATGAATGGGTTGAAAAGGTTGTATGAAACACATTTTCCTTTTTAAGATAAAGTATATCGAGACGTTCCTGTGAATTATTCTGGTCACCGTCGTGTGCCTTTCATGGGTCTTGTTTGCATGCGCGGCCATGGTCCGTGTCAAAGATCCTCTGCTACGAAAGGGCAGATATCTTCAACCTGCTCGTGTTGTATTGTTACATACTCATGTCGTAGACGGCAAAACATTTGGCGAAAATCATCGCCACCGTGTCTCTGATCTGCTAGAAGCCCTGCGAATCTCAGCATAACAAACCATCTGTCTCTCTTTTGATATTAAAAAAAAAAACAAAGTTTGCACAGATAAATGTGTGGAGTGATTTATCTCTGTTGGGGCAACACAGCGGGATCCCTGCCTTTACAGAGCACAGTGTGCAGCTATGCAGCGAGCGGCACAGAAAAACACAACCACCTGCTTGCTTTTTTGTCCTCCTCGCAACATGATTTAGATAATGCATGTGAACTGTAGCTACACAAACCTTTTCCCAGCTTGTTCGCCAAATGCCCCGCTTAATGGAGTGGAACCACTGTAAAGTATTGTGTACCCTGGGCAATATGGAGAGGTGACAGCTGATCCAATGAATAAATAAACAGACGAACAGCCAGGGCCTGTCAGCGCGGGGGTAGGCACCACGCTCCCTCTTTCTCTCTCTGCCGTCGAGTGCTGCTCATTTCCACCCCGACGACGCGCCGCTTTCACAGCGTGAGCGTTCCTAACAGCCGCCTCGTCGAACTGCATCTGCATCCTGTTTGCTTGCGCCGCTCTCCTCGCGGCCGCTGCTAAATTTCCCAGCTGAGTCGCTTCTTCGCGGCCTCCGTGCGGTTTTATGTGACTTTGAAAGTTAAACTCGCGTCACACGGCGATCAGTATTGCTCTGGTACCGCGTGACAGACAGGAGGGACGTGGAGTCGCCTCATCTCTATTACTCACAACCTGCCTGGCTCGTGGCGTTCTCCCTGTGGCCCTCTGATATTAAATATTAAGGTGGGGGCGGCAGCGATGGTAATACTTCAAGAAGAGCGGCCATGACCTGAGGGTTGCCGGGTCGAATCCCTGCTGGGAAAGCCTGGGCGGCACGTCCTCCCTTTGCTGAACAGCTGCCATCAAGGTGTGTGCAGAAGACGGTTAAGATGCCCATCAAGCCCCCTCATGGGAAGAAAGTATGAGTCACCAGTAGTGGACCGATCATCCTGTACCGTACTCGTAGTTACGTAAAGCGGCTCACATATATAATCGCTGTACATGTGGAGTGGACTCGCTGAAAAGAGGTGCAGCGGTCTCTTGAACACACACACACACACACACACACACACACACACACACTCACGGTGAGTCATGTTGAGCTCGTCCTGGGATCTGGCTGAGAGCAGACTGGAGTTTTCATGACGCAAACGCCCCTGAGCTACAGGTGGAAATCACCTCATTGGTTAATTATAGCCTCAGTGGGCGGAGTCAACAGTATTTTAGTGTTCGATTTCGCTAACTTGGATGGCAAATTAAAAACTATGGCCAAAATCTGAGTAAATAACATGAATGGCAACGACTTCTTTTTTTTTCTTTCATTCTTGACCATGGCATTCATACCACTGGAGAGCTTTGAGACTAGCAAACTGGCTAATCTAGCTAGCCAAATGTCCGTGGCGGCTCTCAGTCATCCAGGTCATGTTATCCACACTGAGCTGAATCGAGGGAAACTGGACTTTTTTTTAGGTTTTCAAAGACATTTCGCCTCTCATCCAAGAAGCTTCACCAGCTGGCTATATAGTGTGGTGAGCTGAGTCAACAAAGTCGACCAACAGGCTTATTATTAACCCTAATAAGTATTGTTCTAATAATTATAATAATCAAAATACAAAGAATAGCAACCTCCACCACGCAGCACAGTCCCCACATCAACAGAACAACTAGCTGCATCTTTCAGTGACACTTCTTTCTGGAATTAATGAAATGTGAATTTTGACCTTTGGGTGACCTTGACCTTTGACCTACATACTCCAAACGTTAGTCGGCTCATCTTTTCCTCCTTACCAGTCCCTTCAAGACGTTTAATCCAAATCCATCCATCAGTGTTTGAGTTATTTTGCAAACAAGCAAAGAAACAAATAAAGAAATGGTCAAAAACATAAAACCTCCATCCACTTAAGGTGGTGGAGCTAATAATATTTGAATAATGCTTTTCAACATACTCAAAGCACAGTAGGCTACATGACGTGTTGCAAGTTGTACAAATAGCTATACAGCTGTACTGGGCCTATTAATGCCAGTTAATTTGGTTGAAATGCATTTGAAAGAGCTGTGAGTGGAGCCAGAGCCTGACAGCTGCTGGATCAGTGCATGACGGAGGAGCTACAGATCAGCCCACTCAGGAGGGATGTTTATCTCTCATATTTCAAGGTCTATAAAATTAATCAGTGGTTAAGTTACTAGAAGAGGTGGTGGTAATATTTCGCTGTCAGTGTCTGCGGGCGCCGTGCTGTGAAGCTGCGAACTGGCCGCTGCGCCTTTAAGCGCACCGCTCGGCAGCCGTGCCTTCCTCCAAGTGCGCTCCCAGCTCCTCACAGCGACAGAGCCGCGCAGAGAGACACAGAGAGAAAGAGCTGCTCCGTTCAGCTCCGCCACCGACACAACACCTGCAAACTCCCCTGCTTTTCTGTTTCTAAGGTCTCTGCAGGCAGTTTAACCCGCGGAGCTGTTCGCAATTTACGCTTTACGCACACTTGCGGCAGTCATGCTTCTGACGCACAGGTGAAGTTCTTTCTCTTTTTTCGCGACCAGCAGCTTCACCAGCGAGGAAAGTGTCGGATACTAGAATAGAAACCACCTCGGTTGTTTCCTTTACTTACCCGCTGTTTGTTTTAACCGCTCGGAGCTACACCGTTCAGAGAGCCATGTCCAGGAAAAAGGCGGTGAAGGCGAAGGGAAGCTCCAAGAGCCCCAAGCCGTCTCCGTGCAGCGGGAGGAGCGGGAAGGGGCTGGCCGCCGCCGCCGCTCCGTCCGGCGGGCTGGTTTATCCCAGCAGACCGTCCATCAGCAACAGCGGAGAGTTTTACGACATCGCCTTCAAGGTGAGCAGAGCCGCGGGCATCCACAGCCAGGTAGACCAGGTTAACACACAGCCTGCTCTCCTCGCATCCAGTCTGATAATGATGCTTTTCTTAAAACAAGTGAAAAACTCTGAGAGCAATCAGTCAATTAAGCATCAATCAATCAGTCATTAGGAGAGTCCCAGGTGGGAGATTTGTATGCTGTCAGGTAATTAATAATCCCTACTGCACACATATTTATAAAAAAAAAAAAAAAAAAAAAAAAAACATTGTGCAGCCTGTAAATTATGGTGAAAATGTGGTCCCTTGCTTATTAAAAGTTTTGCTTTCCTTTCACAAAAAAGCTCTTGTCAGTGTTTTGGGTTAACTCAAAGTGTAGTTGCCTCACACTGAGCTCCAGTGTACCCATTTAAATGGACATCCTAAAATATTTGAAATCCAGGTGTGTGTCTGACAGCAGCAGATCCCCTGGCTCCTGTGGGAGGTTCAGTTAAACCGCTGAGGCTGATTCTGCTCACTATCAGTGAGGCAGCCTGTGCTGACAGACACACACTGACCACAGCTCAATAGAGATCACAGGTCCATGTTGGCCTGTGCCAGGTGAGCCTCCTCTCCTCTGGTTATTTGTCTTGAATCAGTGCAGAATGAGGCAGATGCTCCGCAGGTGCAGGAGGAGGACAATTAATTTGAGAAAATGATTAAAGCAAGTTGATTCGGCACAGAAAACTAGTTAAATAGTGCTTACTTTTTCAGGATAATATCATTTTAATACTTGAGTGGCTCATCAGAGTGGATAGTGTTGGTGAACCTGGTTGGAAGCGTCCTCAGTTTATGATGACGAGAGCTGGCAGTGCCTGAGGAACAGCTGTATTTTAGCTCAGTGCAGACTGTGATGCACACTTGATGGATGTGGGTGAGATGCTGCTTTATTACATCAGAAGTCCCAGAGTTGATGTGCAGGGCTGCTCGAGCACACTCTGGTTCCAGATCAAGGCGGATGAGTTCATTTTCACAGTTAGAGCGCAGCACAGAGTCATATCCAACAATACAAACACTCTCAGACGGCTGTTGTGCGCCTCCACAGAAAATATTACCCAGTGTGCATCACTCTTGCGCTGCTTCAGATGAAAAAGTTTGGAGCCTGGCTGTGTGCTTCCTGCCGGCCACACAGTGTGAACAGACCAGCTGGAAAATCAACTGCACCACAGCGTGTGCACTACTGGCTTTATATATCATATTAATAACCAGCAGAGGAAGCTTTTTGGTCATCACAAAAATAAATTAAAATAAAATAAATATGAAATAAAAAAATAATAAAAATAAAACAATAAATAAAATTATGTAAAATATCAAATATAAAATAAAATAATAAAATAAATTAAAATTAAAAAGATGGAATAAAAACAATAAAATAAAATTATAGACAAAATAAAATAAAAGATTAAATAGCAGTTTGAAAAATAATTTAAATTTTATCCAATTTAGAAAACAAAAAAACAAAACAAACAAACAAACAAACAAACAAAAAAAAAAACATTTGCTGCATCCTAAAGTTCAACAGCCATTTTCATTATTTTACCAACTGTAATTTCCAGATTATGGCATTTTTAAATGTTTTTCTCTCTTTTCCTACAAAAAAGAACAGTAATAATCCTATAACTTCTACAAAAATGCAACACAAACACTGCTCACAACTTTAAAACACCATGCAGCTACTGTAGTTTAAAAAACAAAATCAAACAGAAAATCCTACAGGAATATCATAAGAGACTGAAAAATATGTCAAAATAGCCTTAAATTCACTATTAAGTTTATTTCCTTTGGGCTGCTAAAGTAGCTGACACAGCAGAACAGGCAAAGTTACCTTTTGGGGAAACTGGTCCTTTTTACAAGCAGCAAACAGCAAATTTAAAAAATGCATTATAATTAAGAACTGAGCAAATTGATGTATTAAAGTCATGCAGTGATGTTCATTAAAGATTCTCCAGACAAACGGCTGATGGTTTGGCTGGCAGCTGGTGTTCATTTCCCACCCTGCTCCACAGCAGTGACTGTTCCTGTGACAGGCCTGCCAGAAAACTGAACTTCCACACCAGAAAACACACACACGGCGTGTCACAAATCACTGCCGCTCACAGCCAATCACACACTCTGACTCACCAAGGCGGACCAAACTCACGGCCAGCCTGTCTGCAGGCACCTGAGGTGAAAAGAAGACAAGAAAAGAACAGAATAGTATAGAAAAAAATAGTTTGAAAATATTATTCTAAAATTGGTATGTTTTGGAATATATTTGAATCTCATTTGCATATATTTTGCATATTGTTTGTGCAATATTACCCAATAGATTCTGTGACCTTATAAATAAATGAACATATGAATAAACATCTTTCTTACTAAGCATTTTTCTGTTTATACACACTATTTAGTGCACTGCAGCACTACAGCATTCACTTACAGCTTCCATCCTTGCCAAACTAGATCTCTGTGGGAAATCTGCCTTCATGTTGGGTGGGAACAATGATCATTTCCAAACATGCACGATGCTTAAACCTGGAAAGTAAAAGTTATTTCAATCAAAACATCCACTTTGACGTGTTAGTTTGCTAGCTGGATAGTGTTTGTGTTGGTTCTGCTGTGCAAAATAGCACAGGGTCCACTGAAGTGTGGACCATTTGGGCTCAATTGACCAAAAATGTGGAATAAACGTGTAATTTGATGGTGGAGTCGATGTGGTTTTCTTTGTTGGACTGACTCGCTGATGAATTATGTTCTTATTTTGTGTTTTTTGTCCTCCAATCAACCCTTGGCAGTTTTGTGTAGTGCACCTTTAATGCAACAGAGGCACTCTGGCTTCAGCATAACAGGAAAAAATAGCTGAAGTAAACAATATTGATTGCATATTTTATTATTGTTGCATGGGGCAAAACATGGAGTGAGATACAAATTCTCAAAATTACATTCAAATGTCAAGAGGACCAAAAAAAACAAAAAACATAACAAAACAAACAAACAAATAAAAATCAAATACCACCATCTGAACACCGAATATATTTTGACAGCCCTAATGGAGATGAAAGGATAGACACCCGACAACACACAGGTAGGTACAGCAGTGAGCAGACATCACAGTGTAGAGAAAGAAAGAAAGAGAGAGAGAGAGAGAGAGAAAGAGAAAGAACCAGGTTTATATTTTTTGATCCAGTGAGACTTTTTTCCACCCAACTTCCCACCTGTCTCTTCTCTCAGTCTCATGGCTCTGTGCAATCTGCTCTCCACCCGAAATGCTTTGTTTCCTCTGTAGATGGGAGTCTGGAGTGTGTGTGTGTTTTGTGTTGTGTTGAGTGGACTGTGTCCCTGTGTATTTGTAGATAAGAATAAGAATTTCACCTGAGCTGCATGTTTCACCTCCTACAGTGCCTCTCTCTCTCTCTCACATGCACACACACACACACACGCCCGCACACAGTTCAACCCAGTTACCAAAATAAAATGTTTACTTTTCTGCAAACCAGCAAATACACTGAAACGTCAACATTTCTGAACCAAAAATATATTGTATATCAAAATTTAGACTTACAGCCAATGTGGTGGAGCCTGCATCAAGCTAATGTGAGCTCATTAGCTCGTTAGCCGCGTTCATTTGCTTCATTAGCTACCACATTTACTTGGTTATGGTTTGGAAAAAAAGTCCTGTTAATATTACGAAATGTTAGCTCACATACAGCTCTCGATTTAACATGGGACTTTAAATCCGCTCTGCAGAAGCAAAGAAACTTGAAAGCATTACATTTCAACATACAGAAACATAAAATACCAATATTTTTTCCTGGCAACTAAGCTGCACACGCACTTGCACACATATACACACACTTGGCCTTGCCTGCAGCCAGCTGAGCTCTGGTTATGTCTGTTTGTCTCAGGTGATGCTGGTTGGAGATTCAGGTGTGGGAAAAACCTGTCTGCTGGTTCGCTTCAAAGACGGCGCCTTCTTAGCCGGGAGCTTCATCTCCACTGTGGGCATCGACTTCCGGGTGAGCTCACGCACATGCACACACAACGACACTACAGTAAGGAAGATGCTCCATGGTTCACAATGTGAAAATATCTGATGCCTTCATTAAAGCTGCGGAAGGCAAGTTTGCACATTGGCGGCTCCGAGTGGCAGCAAGAGGCAACTGTTTGAGGAATTAAAGCAAAAACTTTGATTCACAGAAAGCAGGCATCAGTAAAGTGCAGACAGCTTGCTCTGGTTTACCACCTGGCTAGTCTGCGAGATGACGTCATGCAAACGGTAGAAAACTGTCAGTTCATTTGAATTGCGAAGGCTTGTGTCATCTGCAAATGTGATAATTTCTGTGGCCAGTATTCAGCCATAGTTGTATTGTTCAAAGATACACATTTAAAAAAGATGGTCTGAAAATTATGGCGTTTTGATGGGATTATTTTATGATTATTTTATGTTTCTGTATTGCTTAGCCAGTGTCTTTGCTAAGCCAAACCCTAAACAACAGCGCCACCTAGCATTGGTTGGTTTAACTGTAAGTTTAAGTTTAAGCAGCAAGTTTGCTCTTCACAGATGGAAATCTGAAAAATCAGAGCCCTTCTCCACTGTTTACCGTTACCCAACACTCCCAGACAAAAAAAGATTTCACAATTTTCTCTTGAGCTGAAATTACATCTCAGCTGTTACTTATTTTTTCACCCCTGTTTGCTCTGTTCCGTTGAACTTAGAGTTCTTGTAAACAACATTGTGATTCGGTCTATACCAAAGAAAACCAAAAAGAGAGAGAGGAAAAAGATCTTGGTGTTTGAGTCCAGCTTTCTCTGGATGGAGGTGCTTGTTGCTGTTAAGGAGAACGTTTTATGTCACTCTTAAAACTGAAATCCATAGTATTTTTTAAATTAGTACATGGTTATGATGTTCATTTGCATGGTGAAGGAGGGTGAAATGGGCACATGGCTGGAGACTCTCTTCATGCGTTTCTATTGAGAAATATAGAAAGTATCATTCAGCTTGCCAGACCACACCTGTCCTGGTTGGCAGTGTCATTAAAGTGTCTGTTCAAAAAAGCCCTTAAACCAGATTAATAACCACAAAGTCAATCTAAGATACACACAGGTACAGCTACACTGAAAATAATCTGTGGACAAGCTGAGTGAAACGTAGTTCTAGTTACTGCGAACCTGCTGTTTCATGAACTTATTTCCTTTTTCTTTCTAATTTCAACACTTCAGCAAAAATAATATTCACGTTTAGTTGCTTTATTGTCTGAGTACATCTTCAGTCTGCAAAACGTCAGATTCCTTTGCTGTAGGTCGCTGCAATGGAGCGACAAAGTGCAGAAAGTTACAGATTTCAGTGTTGAATTGTCAGTTCCTGTTTTGGTGTCGGTGATCATAGCAACACCAGGAGGTAACCTGGGAAAACGGTGAATCTGCAGAATCTGAATCACTGGAGATATGACATTTTTCTTTGTGCTGCTGTGATGTAGTGAGATAAGGCCGCTGTGTTTCTACATAAAACTCCTGCCTGCTGCAGCTTTTACGGTCAGGCCTCGAAGGTCATCGCCGAGCTGGTTTCCCTCCAGGTCGACTGACCGCCAGCCTGCTCTTATCCACTCATGTTTGTCTCTGCGGTTTGTGAGGTGGCGACTTTGCACGTGCTTTTACTTGAAACCCTGTCTATAAAACAAATTTTCCTCACGGGACAGAAAGTGCTTGGATTGAATTAAGCTTAATTGAAAAGGTAATGGGATCATTTAAAGTTAGGTATTGATGGACTAATCTTTGTCTTTCTTTTTTCTTTTTTTTACTGCTAATGGCTAACCCATTTTCTGCCTGTTGTGCCCTGGGGGGGATTTCAGATGAGGGCGGTGGTGGCAGTTAAAAAGAGCGGCACTTTAAGTGTCACGGCTATGGACTAAAACCAGTGACCCATTTCAGTCTTTTGCTGGCTTGACGGCCCCCCCGAGCAAGATCCCAATAACTGGGGAGCTAACATTGTGAAAACAGACACTGCTGTTCAGAATGAGCTTTCTCCCGTCGACACGCTCCTCTCTGTTTTTTAAGCTGCTGCTGTCATCCAGAGCGACTTACAGCGGCTGCAACAGCACAATAAACTTGATTTCATCGACATTATGAGACACCAGCAAGGGTCAGAGCCAGGGCACCCAAGAAAATTTGTCATTTGACAGAAGTGCAGTGCAAAGCAATATTAAATGAAGAAAAGCTTATTTTATCTAGAATTATGTTGTTCATCAGACCTTATTACTGCTACAACCATCCCCTTTTCTTTCCTCTGTCTTGTTCTTATGTGTGAGACCTCATGGTAAAAGTGTGTCCAATGATATTAGCAACTTGACTTGACCATCTAGAACAAGTTTATGGAAGATTGTCCCGCTAGTCAGCTTATTTATTGAATCTAAATTAAATGATGAGAACGTGGACCCCCAAATGATCAGGTGTGCCCAGTAGATCATTAGCTTCAGTGCATAATGCTAACACATCAGCATAAATAGTGTTTAGTGATAGTAGGTGACTAGCATTAGATCAAAAGTGATAAAATAAAGACTTGCAGCAGCTTTAGAGCTAAGTGGTGAACAATCTTTAAATCATTTATTTTATTTTTATTTTATTGGTTTATTTAATAGGGACAATGCATATTCATGAACATTAGTGTGAGAGATACACCCATGTAAATATGCCAGAATTAGTAAAAACAACTACTTTTCATCTGTAGTGAGGTGACATAAAGACTAACATAGAGACAAAGACATCAAACAGAACAAACAGAACAAGACATCAAACAGAACAAAACAGACAAAAAAAAAAAAAAAGACACAGGATGATGACAAAGACATTATTCATCCACATCTAGCTGCATTCAATTTGGATGATGAAATGTGTGGTAGTTAATAGTGAGTACATCTCTGGTTTACTAGGAGCCGCTGTTTTAAGTGAATTTTAAAGGCATTGTATGTAGGACACTCTCTTACTGGGAGGGGCAAACTATTCCAGAGTTTACTTCCTATTACTGACAGTACGTTTTGTCCAAAAGTACTACGTCTAAATGGTATCACAGAGTCCCCTTTTACAAAAGCCTGTGTGCTACCACCGCTTTCAAGTCTTTGAAAGAAGCCATGCAGCGGAGGAGGGGCAAGATTATGTAACACTTTATATACAGAGCAAGCATACTTGAAATTTCTAAAATTCTCAAAGCTTAAAAATTTATGTTTCTCTAAGATGTTGCAATGGTGAAATGACAATGCTTTTTTATCAAAGGTTTTTTTTTTCTTTCTTAAAAGAGTGATTCAATGCTTTTAAGTGTAGTCTTGCTAGTCAGTGACCAGTTTATAAAACAATACTCAATGTGTGAGAAAATCATAGTATGTAAGAACATCTTGGCAGCTTTGGTGTCAAGAAAAGGCCTAAGTTGTTTAAAATTCTGCAAACTGAATTTAACCTTATTTGCCACGTTTTTTACATGATTTTTAAATGTTACGGTTGAGTCATATATCACTCCAAGATACTTGAATTCATTAACAATATCAGGCTCCTGTCCTCTAAGGAACACATTAGAATGTGCCCCCATGGTGTTTTGTTTAGTAAACACCATACAGACTTTTTTTTTTTTTTTTTTTTATGTTGAGGTAGAGACATGATTTAATGTGAACCACTGCAGATGTAAGTGTGGATGCTATCTCTTGGTAGTTCTTAGCATGTGTAAAGATTACAGCATCATCTGCATACATCTGGACATCAACATTTTTACATGTGTCTGGTAGATCATTGATGTACAGTGTGAACAGAATTGGACCAAGTATGGAGCCTTGGGGGACCCCTACTGGACATTCACAAAAAGGGGACCTTGAGTTGTTAACACAAATATATTGCTTTCTACTGGACAAGTATGATTTTATCCAGTGGAGGGCTTGCTCTGAGAAATTAAATTTGTTAATTTAGATAAGAGAACGTTGTGATTAACAGTATTAGTCTCATTAATTCATTCATTCACTCATTTTGGGCCTTTACACGTGACTGGGTCACAGTGGCAGCAGGCTGAGGATGTCTGCCCAGACCGTCTTTTCCCTGGCCACATCCACCAGCTCCTCCTGGGGATCCCAAGGCGTTCCCAGGACAGCTGGGAGACATTGTCCCCCCAGTGTGTCCTGGATCTGCCCCGGGGCCTCTTCCCAGGTGGCCGTTCCTGGAACACCTCCACCGGGAGGCGACCAGGAGGCGTCCTGACTAGATGCCTGAACGATCTCAGCTGGCTCCTTTCCATGTGGAGGAGCAGCAGCAGCTCTACTCTGAGCTCCTCACCCTGTCCCTAAGGGTGCGCCCGGACACCCTGCGAAGGAAACTCATATCCACTGCTTGTATCCGCGATCTAATGCTTTCGGTCACTACCCAGAGCTCGTGACCACAGGTGAGGGTAAATCGAGAGCTTTGCCTTCTGGCTCAGTTCCTTCTTCACCAAGCTGCTGCCGCTGCCCTGATCCGATTCCTTTAAGTCAAAAGGAAATGGATAATGTCTTTCAACTTACTATCATTTTTTCTATTTCATAAATATTCAGTTATTTCAAAATAATTGCTGCACAATTCACTACATTTTGATTTTAGTTAAAGTCCAGTTACTTCCACATCCTAAATCTTCAGTGCTGACCCAGTGGGTGTAACAAAAATATCAGCTTTTAAATTGTAATTGCCCTGACTTGGATCGCTGGAGCCAATGAGCTACCAGGGACACTTGGCTGATCTTTGTGTCTCATCATTTAATGGTTAAGTTGATTAACAAGACAATCTCCCAGAAACGTGTATTTTATTAAATCGGACAAGTTGGTGTTCTGTTAACACACACAGTTGAAGAAGTTAAATGAATCTCTGCAGAGCCGAGGCTCCCAGCTCACAGACACAGTGCAGTGGAGCTCAGCTCATCTTTATCTCTAACTCAGCACTTGCATTGGAATAAAGTTTTTTGTTTGTCAAACTTTTTTTCCCCCCTTTTCTACAGCTCACTGACTCTGTTTTTCCTCACTTGTTCATGTAGCTGGTCCATCACTTTCCCTCAGTGTTTTCCCCCAGAGCCAAAATGCTTCTGCACATCGGACAGATGACAAGACTTGAGGGGAAATGTCAAGAGAAAAGTATTATTTAATAAAATTGTCACTTACTGCTGCCAAACATTTATTGCACCTGTAGGGCAGAGGTGTAGGAAATAAATCTTGAATTAAGATGTAGACATTTATAGCTTACCAGGTCAGTTTGCTGCTCAGCTTCTTAGCCTTCATAGTTGATCAAGAAAATGAACCATCCATTTATGTAAGTCTTGTGTTTTTTGCTGCTTTGCCCTGCTGGTATTGCCTGTTCTAATGTCACATCTTGTGTGGTGTTTGTGGGAGATGATTGGACTTGCAGTGACTTATTGATTGTGTTGTTTGGTGAATTCGGGTTAAGAGTTTAGCATTTAATCTCTGTCCATCAGCCGCCTCTGTTTTAGATCAGCAATGGCAAACAGATACTTGCACTGGGAAGCTATTTGTGACTCTTGGGAAAAGACTCAAAGTTTGAAATGTGCTGCTGTTTTGCTAAAATTTGATGTATTTTTAACTTCAAGCGCTCAGTGCTGTGAATTGCTAAAAAAAAACAAAAAACGCAAAGACTCAGGGCTGTCAGGGATGTGCAACAGCATGACCTTTCCTTTCAAAATAATGAGAAATAGGAGGCAGCGCCTTGTGAGAAGAAAGTTTTAGGTGGAAGGCACAACCGAACTTCTCCCCTGCCTTTCTCGTCTCTATTTATATTTCTGATGACACAGAATGAAATGGAAATTAAGCTTTTGGCTTGGATACCGCCTCCCTCTCTCTCTCCCTTTTTCTCTCTCTCCCTCTCTCTCTCTCTCCCTCCCTCGTTCGCTCATTATCTCTCTGTTGTCTTCCTTTTTCTTTTTTTTTTTTCTCAGCGCCAGACTTGCTATGAAAGTGGTTGATCCTGAGCTGCTGATGAGGTTTATCTCTGTTTTCTCGGTTTCTGGGGATTATTTTTGATTTTTATTCATGTGTCGATAATAAACTGGATCCCACTGTTCATGACGTGTGTGTGTGTGTGCGTGTGTGCGTGTGCGTGTGTGTGTTTAATTATGTGCCCCTCAGTTTGATTTTTCTCTTCCCATCCGCCACCTTTTCCCTCTGCTTAAAATATTGCAACCCAGCACCAGACCGGTTAATCATTAAACTAACCACCTCACATCTCACACTGACGCAGACGTGTGTGTGTGTGTGTGTGTGTGTGTGTGTGTGTTTATGCCAGAATGTGTGTGTGAAATGCATATGTGTGTGTGTATGTGTCCCGGAAAGAGCAACAGCCTGGCAAAGCATGACAGGAGGATAATGTTGACCACCCTCACTGCCCTTTAGAGCTAATTGCCATGTGACCTGGTCTGGCGGTTGGTGTGTGTGTTGTGTGTGTGTGTGTGTGTGTGTGTGTCCAGTAACACCTCTATATGGGGCGGGCAGGCGTGGGAAACAGCTGGCTGGAGTCACATTTAAGCAGCAGTGGAGATCCTGAATTGTTTGTGAAGCGGCGACATGTCGAGTTACACAGCTGACATATATTCACTCTGTAAGACTCAGTGTGTGTGTGTGTGTGTGTGTGTGTGTGTGTGTGTGTGTGTGTGTTTCGTACATGCATATTGTTGCAAGGCGAGCCTCAGGACATTAAGCTGTCTTCTGGCTGAATGGATGCCTGTGATAAAACAGCTTGGACGGCGCTGTGCTTTGTATTTTGTAACACTAAACACGAAGCGCCGCGCAGCAGCATGCGACATGAACACGACTTAGAAGTGCTACATGTTGCATTTTAACATCAATAAAACATGACCACATTCATTTGGAGACATTAGTACAGTTACCATTAATAAATGAGACCATCGCTGAGCACACTGTCACCGTCTAGCAGCCTCTACAATAGCCAAGTTTCTATCCAAGATGTTTTCTGTATTTTAAGCTCATTTTTAAAATTCAGAAAAGAAAATGAGAATTAGTACGTTTTTCCATCGACAGCATGATGCAAAATTAGTCTGAAAAATTCAAATTCAGGTTTATTTACGGTCCGAAATCCCTACTATTAAATATAGTTGGGTGGTAAATGAATAGGCCAGTGGTTCCTTGTATGTAGTTGCTATAGTTTATTATTCTGGTATTTTGTGGATGATATTCAGTGTCACATGTAAAGGGTTGATAGACATATTACCTGATGCAAACAAGAAAAAAAAAGCCGAATTTAAGTTGAAACTCTGAACCCAACCTGGTCCGGAGCGGGTTATGTTTTCCAGTATATGTTACTGTAGTATCCTGAGACTTCTTGTATTCATCTAGAGGGAGCTCTAGGCTCCAGGTGTGGGTTACCTGTCAGGAAGTAAATATACACTACTCACAAAAAGTTAGGGATATTTGGCTTTTGGATGAAATTTATGGAAAACGTAAAAAGTTCACGCTACAGTGATATTATATCATGAAAGTAGGGCATTTAAGTAGAAGCATACACTGGTGATTTCCTCATCTCAAACAATTTCTTGAAACAAAAGCCAACAACAGTGGTGGATATACCACAACAAAAAATGTCAGTGTCAATAACTTGTCATGTGCCCTTGAGCATCAATTACAGCTTGACAACGACGTCTCATGCTGTTCACAAGTCGACTTATTGTCTGCTGAGGCATGGCATCCCACTCTTCTTGAAGGGCGGCCCTCAGGACATTGAGGTTCTGGGGTACAGAGCTCCGAGCCTCTACACGGCGACTCAGCTGATCCCATAGGTTTTCTATGGGATTCAGGTCTGGAGAAAGTGCAGGCCACTCCATTTGAGGTACCCCAGTCTCCAGCAGCCGTTCCCTAATGATACGACCTCGATGAGCTGGAGCATCAAACACCTGATGTGAATTTTGCCGTTAAACTCCTTGTTAGAGAACAGCAACTTGTGCAAAAAGTACTGAAACATTGAACAGTTGGACATGTGCATTCAAAAGTTTACAGAAGGTCACATTAAGTTCACCTGTAAAGGTTATAATGCATTTTAGGTTCATCCTGAAATTTCACCCGAAAGCTGAATATCCCTAACTTTCTGTGAGTAGTGTATATAGAAGTTCCATGTCATGTGATTGCTGTCTCACTCTCTGTATTTGCTGCATACTATGTGGCAGTAAATAGCCAAGGAAGATATTTTTGGAGTCCTGCGTCCTCCTTGATTTTTCCAGGGTCACAATGTTATATTGGCGAAAAGGATAATCTGGAGAAATGTTTTTGCGCTTTTTTGCCCTGCTCCCTGGCCCTGTGCATGGATTGATTGCTTGATTGGATGATTGGACTCCAGGTGGACAAAGGCCTTGGTGGAAAGGGGAAGACAAGCAGGTGAGATGGCAACAATAGGATCCCTGCCTCCATCTGATGGAAAAGTGCAAGCTTGGGAGGAAAACTGTGAGATAATGGAGCACTTCTTTACTGCAAATGATATCACTGATGAAGATAAAAAGAAATCCATATTGCTCAGTGTGGTGGGAGCACAAACTTACAGTTTGATGAGAAACCTCCTAAGTCCTGCAAAACCTGGAGAGAAGACTTTTGCCCAGTTGGCATGGGGATGAAGTGATGGGTCAAAAGAGAGCTGCCCTGGTGATACGGCAAACTCCAGCTTCAGACTCAACACACATCTCGCTCTGTCGTGCAGCCAAACAGCGGAGAAAAATAAAATAAGACTACATGCCTGTCCTCGTGTTTTTGCATTGTTTATCTGATTTATGATATCACTTTTTTTATTATTATTATTTTAAATGTGGTAAAACTGCTACAACACATTTTGTTTACAATTTTACACCTCTGTTCAAGTGTTATTGTGCTGTTATTTACAGCAGGGATCTAAAGACACGTTTGAGAAGTAATGAAGGCAAAAAGAAAACACATAGGACTCAAAAATATCCTTTTTCATAATTGAAATTTTGTCAAGAATCTCAAACATGAATTCAGTGAATCGTTACACCTCTGGTATCGCAGGTAATGTGACGGTGTGTTTGTGTTTGAAAATACTTAAACATGTGCAACACGATAAAACACACTCTCCCTCCGTTTATCTCAGGTCTAGATGTTTCCTGCACAGTGTCCATATCTGTATTCATGTGCATGTCTGCATGTTTGTGTGTGCATATGGGCACATGTGCATGTATGAGTGTGTGTGTGAGTGTGTGTGCGTTCCAACCTGGTGTGCTAGAATGGGCTCGCTTCATCTCCCGATCGACAGGCTATAATCAATCAGCTGTTCAGCGGGGAACTGATGCCGATTACAATTCCTCAGTGGGTCTTTGGCTTCTCAGACGTCCTCCATCAATCCTGGGAAGGGACGCCATTTTTTTGTGACTGAATGCTAATTCCAAGGTAGAGACCACAGCTATAATCACACAGCAGGGAAATCCAGTGTGTTTTTCAAATCTGGCCTTTAGTTTCCACTTTCTAGTCATGTTTTAGCCCCTTTACCACAATTCACATGTAGTTTACATTGCTACCGGCCATTTGTCTACTTATTTCTAATTCTGAGTGTTTTCCTCTTACGTTCCAGGCGGCCATCTGTTTCCATTCAATTCATTACTGAATGAAAATCAGCTTCCCGGGCCTTGAAACTTGCCTGATAAAGGTTTTCCATCACAGTAAGCATCCCGCCCTAATTAATTTCTTTGTCCAAGTTATTGTTGTGCACATTAATCAGCAAAGCCTGCAGGTGTGCTGGTGCATTCACATGCCGGTGGGAAGCTCCAACATCTGGAAGACTTAAAAAAAAAAAAAAAAATGTTCACCTTGGCAGCCTGATGAACTTTTTCATGAGAAAGCAATCAAATCCACATCATCCTTTTCATGATGTTCATGTTCGCTCGTTCTTTGTCTTGGTTTGATTTTTCTGACGGGGGGGAAAAAAAGAACACGTACGAGCAGCGCTTTGACAGCTGAATTAGAAGTCTGGACATGAACACACCAGGAAATCTGCAGACTTTTCAAACCATCCACAAAGATAAAGCAACATTGACGAAAATAAATTAGGGAGGGATGTCTGTGATGGATCACCTATCTCGAGCAAGTTTCAAGTCTCTCTTCAAGCAAGTTGATTTTTCTGGAGTAATGAAATGAATTGGAACAGATGGCTGGCTGACGGGAAAAAAAACATTCAATTTAAAAGAAAAAAAAGAATGATATACTTTGGAAACTGGTTCATGGACTAAAACATGCGGACTTATAAAGCAAATTGCCCACATAGTGTTTTACCAGCAACCACATTGAATTTGTGCGTTTTGATGATGTAATGGTTTGCTGTCATTTCAGCACTGGTTGTCATAGTAATGTGTGCACGCTCCACATTGTCCGCTCTTATTGTTGCAACATGCGACATCAAATTCATGTTTCATGGGGGCTGACAAGAAAAAAAAAGCTGAAATGTAAAGCACGTGGTCAGACTGAATCGCATGTTGCCGTTTGGTTTGGTTTTTCAATCGTGGCCGATCGATACAAACACTCATACAATAAAAAAAACTTCACAAAGGAAACAAGTCTTTACTCAGAAGGTGGTACATAAAACAAGGATTTAAAACCAGTTTCCAATGTGGTCCTTATTACCAAGCAAAATGGAAAAAAAATGCAGGCACTAATAGATCTATGAAATACATCTTAATCTTAAGAGATAGAGAACTTTGATTTATGTTGCTCCAAATACAGGAGTTAACCTGCGTTTGGAAAACATCTTTGTTGCAGATCCTGCTGGAATCGTATTTCAAACCGTCGGCAAATAGGATTTATTTCTTATCTGACGAGATCAGGCTCCATGTGGCTTTGCTGTACAGATTTTAGAGAGAAAAGTTTTTCTATTGTATTTAATCCGCCTGTCTGAACACAGCTTATGTGCTTCAGCATGAACACACTGGGCACAAGGCAATGGATGTACACACACACACACACACACACACACACACACACACACACACACACACATATAGACACACAGAGTAGTATTCATAGACACAGACACATTCATAGCCTACACCAAGACACACAAGGCCATGTTCACTCACACATTCACACATTCACAGACAGATTCACACTCATTCTAACACTCAATGTGACACACACACACACACACACACACACACACACAGATCACATATGTACCTTCACACACACACATGCAGCTATTCATAGGTGCACATAGTGGAAAATATTTCGCCATCATCAGCATATTCTTTTAGCTTATATTCAAATGCAATGCAAAGAAGTGCGGTATTCTTTTTTTTTTCCAGGGCAGCACTGTGCATATATTTTGTATTTATGAACTGACTGGGCCGTTCTGGACATTTGTCACTTTGTCACTGTACATAACAGAGTGTAGGCTGGAAGCTGTGAGTGACGGCTGTGAATTCGGCTCAGGGTCGTTTAAATCTGGCCATCTGAGGTGAGATGCCGCTGTGACAAAGGGTTCCACAATGGCCTTGTCACAGTTTACCAGTCTCCGTTTTAGCCGTAAAAAGTGAATGGGTTACGCTAAATCACTGAACAGATAGCGAACCAGCAGAATGCACATGTTTCCAAAGTTTGACTAGCATGAATATCTAATACTAACCTGAGGCTGAGATGGGCTCGATCATTTTAGATAACTCCAGCAGCTCGCCGATGTGTTGAATTCATTTTGTGCATTAACATTAATTTACCCCTTCCTTGCTACTATGAGCTGCACACACCGTGGCACAGAACAGCCAGGTGCTTGTTTTGTTTCAGTGAAGTTTCACTAAAGTTATTAAAAAAAAAAACCTACTCTACTCTGAAAAAAATTGCCGAGAACTGAAGGTCCACCAAAGGCCCACTCTGGTTCTGCCAATTCATTTTCCATGGTTTTAACATAAAGTGAAGTCCGGTAGATACAGTTAGCAGTAATTATGTTCAAGTAGTTCCTCCTTATATATTTGCACTTAACTGCTGAGTTTTCACACTTGGAGTTCGCTTGCCTCGGTCTGCAACAGGGACCAGCTTGTTGCGATGTTGCATAACTGCCTCGAGTTTGGTTTGTGTTCACACAGTGGCATTTACAAGCTGACCAAACTTTGTGATAAAAAGCCTTGCGCGAGGAAACTGGTCAGAATTTCCGGGTGGGAAACTCCTGGTAGTAAACAGAGTCAGTTACTGAGTGAGAAGCCGTTACCACTAGAGATGGTCCAATAGCATTTTTTCCCTCCCAGTACTGGTTCTGATGCCTGAACTTGCATATTGGCTGATGCTGTGTGCAGATCCAGTGCCACTGTGTAAGAAAAAAAAAAGCAACAGGTGTATATACTAACCCTGTATGGATGTGATATAACTGAATCTAAAGCCCTGCATATTGTACACATCTTTTTATTGGTGTGACTTTCCAGTGTGAAATATTGCCATATTATTAACATTTTTTGTAGTAGTCTATTGTCCATTGACTTAAGAGACAGTGATGGCTGTTTTACTCGTCTTTTTTTTTTTTTTTTTTTTTTTACAGTGGTGAAATGTCAGCCGATGTAACCTTGATTTAACCCCTCGCGCCGACTTTTTTTTCACAGTGTTGTGTTTCTCGTGTGTCACGTCTGTCGGCTGTTGACTTGCGGTGGGTGAATTCGCCCAGAAAAACACAAACACACATCAAGATTATTCTCACCTGCTCACCATTGTCATCATCACTGTCATCTTCATTCTTTTGTACAAATTATAGATTTACAAAAACAAAAAAAAACTCAAGTGGCTTTGTTGGACTTCTCAAACATAAAAATGACAGAAAAAAGGTTCAAATGACAATCAAAGACACCCATGACCTCAAAATGCATCAGTATCATCATCGTCGTCGTCATCATCATCATCAGAGGCACTGCAGCACAACATCTCTGCTCCAGCATTGCCAGCTCAAAACAAGTCCTATGCAGATGCGCTTCAGTATTCATGAATAAGCAAAATGATGAAACGCTCTCATGCTAATAGGGCGCCACGGGACAACAACACCAGGAACGCAGCTCAAAGTCAAAGCCATGTTTCCTCTGCTCTTACATAATACATCATCCCTATTCCCTTTTTCCTTCATTCTTAATCCTCTCTGCTGTATTTTTAATTTTTAATTTTTTTTTTTCCCACTTCTCCTTTGATCGTCTCCTTGCTCCTGTTTTTTGAGCCTGGTGAATGATTCCTCTTACATAACCTAGTCGGGGTTTGGTGGCAGACGTGGACAGACGCGCCCGCAGAGCCGTGCATGTCGGCCTGCTGGCTTTTACCTTTTTCCCTCTGGGTCACGTGACTCCTCAAGAGCTTACTCGAGTTCCCCGGAGACTGTTGTTATGGGCCGGTAACCGTGACAACGAGGTGAAGCAATGAATGTGTGGAAAGTGCTTCCACCAGATGCTGCCTGGCTGGCTGGCTGGCAGCTGGCTTTCTGCTTTCTCCAGCTTTACGGTCGACAAGGGACCGGCTCTGTGCTAAAGACAATGTCCCTGCAATATAACAACATTCAACGGCTCAGTTCTCATCCCAGCCAAGGAGAGAGTCCTGACCATAATTAGCCATGTACTGAAAAAAATTGATAGTATTTATTCCGGAAAGGTTTGTCTGTGCAGTCGCTTCAGTTCAGTCATTTAAAAACCTGAGCAATCACAAAGTGCAATCACAGTTTTCTACTGCGAGCCACTGGCCGTTAAAGTGGTGATCTGTGACGGCAGTTGCACCCCAGACGCAATTTCACATCTTGAACACTGCATCCCTTCATCGTCTGTGGGAAGGGAATAGCTCCGTGGGCACAGCATGATGGGAAGGGTGTCGACACCAAGCCAGACCAGCAATACGATGAGACAGGTTGAAAAGTTCAGTTTTATGCAAATGAGCACAACAGTTGGGACACAAGCAGGCAAAAAGCCGCGCATGTTGGTCCTCCTGGTGAGTATGGCTGGTTTTACTCAATGCGGCTTCCATGCAGTTAACGAACCCATACAGAGCGTTCAAAAAGATGACACAAACCTAATTTATGATTTCATGTGGATGGTTGTATGGAATCCCAACAGAACTGAGTTGAATGGAGCTGCAGTTGCCTCTCAGTTGCAGCCTGTGAGGCCAGCCTGAGGGCCTGTTTGCACTTTAGGTATCTTTTTAATGAGGAGTTCAGTGCCGAGAGGCGTTCAGAACAAGCTCCCGGGAAAGGAAAATGCTGTCAGTGATAAATGATGAGCATCCGTTCTAAAAGTCCTGACTCCTGTGCTGTGAAAAGTGACATGGACGAGCGCAGTGCCAGTCAGAATGTTAATTGTAACTTGAAGCACGAAGACATGACCATGTAAAAAGATGGAGGACCCTGAAAAAAAATGGTTGTGCTCTTAGGTGACTGCAAACACTCCTGAAAACAATTTCAACAGGATGCTGATGCTCAGAAAAAGGCCTTGTTTGTCTGGGACTGTCCCGGTTTCAAGCTGGGTGCCCCGAGTCCTAACAAATATAAACATATATATATGATAATATCTGTAAAACACTAAAATGTCCTTGTTTTCAACATTCACTACCAATTTGTCCCAGTTTTTGGCTACTCATGCCTGCAATTCAAACCAAACATACACAAATTATATACCAAAATATTCAGCGTTTTCAGAATCAGAATCAGAATCAGAATACTTTATTGATCCCCAGGGGGAAATTACTTTTTGTTGCAATAACAACTCCCACTCAAAGTGTAAAGTAAAAAAGAGCAATTAGTCAAGAAAAATAAAGAAAGGAATATAAATATAAATATAAATATATATAGAATAAAAAGAAAGAAAAAATATATGTACAAGTGCAAACATGGACAGGAGTTATTGCACTATAGGTTATTGCACCTAAGTGTGGTATTGAATATGTGGTATTTCTGCTGGATCTAATGACGCCAGGATTGAAGCAGTTGCAGAAACAGCTGGCAGAGAATCTGTCAGAGTCAGCCTGCGCTTGTACACTGACAAATACCTTGTGTTTTGTTTCAAATGGTATCTGACAGTCAGTACATTATGTTATATTACACCGATGCAGTGTGTTTGTGCTTTGTGTTGACTAGTGTTATCAAAAACGAGGTGGATTTTGGGAGACAAAACAATATTTCTCTGCCGAGGCGCTGTCCATGGTGCTGAAAGGTGCTAAGTGCTGAAATGATTGTCCTTCCGTCGTGATGACATCACCCGTGGAGCGTGTATAAACGTGTGGTGCTCTTAAGGGTGTCTGTTTGGAGGTTTGTACATATGGGCACCCAAATCCTCGGTTTTATGCTCACTATGATGTTTTGGCACTGCACTTCCCAGAAAACACCCGTCAGTCAAGCCGTGCAGGCGGGACATTTTCTGGTGATGGAGTTTGAGTTTGTCTTTTTTTGTTGTCTGTTCATCCACGGTGGCTACCACTGCTCAAAGAAACTACCCATTTCATTTTTCACTTAGGTTTATTCCAAACAAGTGTGCTGCTACCACTGAAAATGTAAGACCTTCTTCTTTCTTTGCACCAGAGGATTTTTAGCAACAGCAAATGTAAAAGCTTTGGTGAACCGGCGATATGTCACGGGTTATTACCTTAAGAGTCTTGCACAGGGGCATCTGTATTTTTCTTCCTGTGGGAGGTTAGAGCCCTTCCCAATTACCTTTGCTATCTACATCGGGTTATAAATTGCATAGTGCAGGTTGATCACCGATAGGAGAGTGAGAATTTAAATTTCAGCCCTCTCTGAGGTGCAGGAGCTGTCTGGGTGGGAGAGTCGGCCAAGGACAGCGGGGTGTGAAGCGCGGCCGGGGGGCTCAGATGTCCAGGCTGCCCAAGGCTGCCGCTCGCCAGAGCCCATCTGCCCTCCAGACAGTCTGGGTGCTGCTCTGACGCTCTCACACTGCACAATGCCAGCGCACGTTTCTCTATTAGTCATCTTTGTTTGGGTTTGTCTCCTCTACGGCAAATACAAAACCCTAAAAAAACAGTAAGTCACTTGCAACGTGAGGCAAGCCCGACCTTTTCGAGTAAAAGTTAGGGTTTCTTAGTCGTTATACATCCAAAGAAATATGACTAAGCATGATTTGGCATCTCTCCCTGCCAGTCCAGTGATTTGAACAGCCAGTCAGTGACCTTTCATGCACATGTGATTTTATATAATTATTTACGTTGTGCCACACTCTGATCAAGCTGTAATTAGCATGTAATGTGCAGTTTTTAAGGATGACATGCTAGAGAATGAATTTAAGTGAATTTTATGTGTGTGTTTGTGTTTGTGAGTGTGTGTGCACTGCTACCTGACAGTTGCTCTGTTCAGTGATGACAGATGATGTGTCTGTGCTAGGAATTGTTTTTATTTGTGTGTGTGTGTGTATGTGTGTATTAATGTAAGATGGAAGGACAGAAAGAGGCTGTTAACAAACTCTCCTTCCTTTTAAAATTTTGAGAAAACACACACTGTCTGTAATTTCTGTCACAGTTTTGAGAAATCACAGCACATCTGCATTCACTTCTGTTCCCTCCATCTGTGTGTGGCTCTGTTCTCGTCAGCGTCCAGCTTTCTGCTAAAATACATTCATTTGGTCGTTTTAAACGAGTGATAACCATATTAAAGATTGTTAAAGGTCTGGGAAACTGAAAAAATGTAACTCCTTCAGCGGTGAGTCAATGTAGCATATATTTGCATTCATAATTAATAATAAATGAAAATGAGTTCCTCTCAGGTTTTTATTGGGTGAGAATCTGGTAGAGACAGAAAAACATCCAGCCCGGCAGAAGCAACAATAGAGATTTTCTGTTTCTGTTGGCATCATTTGACTCTGCCACGTGAGCACCTAAATGGGGAACAATCCCAGATGACTGCGTTTACATGGACTTTAATCATTTTAAGAATAAAAATACCTCATGTGACCTCCTCAATCAGAAGAGACTGGCTCGATCAGGGGGGATTTCAGTGTGAAAGGGCTGGTGTAAACCTTTTGATAATCTGTTTAATAGGGAAATATTAGCAGCTAATATCCATGTAAAGTCTTAATCTGATGGTTTCTCTCTGGTTGGAATAAATCTGTTCTTTCTGTGCATGTTTGCTCCACATGGGGGGAACATCAGGTGACGGGACGAGTTGTAAAGATTAAATTTTTAAAAGATTGTTGAACGGTTCTGTGATCAAAGGACTCAAACTACGAGTCGTTCAAACAAGAGTTTGAAAAGACAAATGAAGCCTGAATCCACCTGTTCATCGAGCAAATCAAAACCCTGCTGGAAAAGTTTGAAGGTTGCCGGTTACAAGAATAAAAGTCCAAACCAGCCAGCCAGGTTTCATTTTTACAGTCTGATGGACGGCCTGATGGGGGCGCCACCACTGGCCAACATGACTTAACCTGGATTATATTTATATTTCTGCCAGATAAGATGCTTCCCAGGAGGCAAAACAACTTATTATTGTATTATCTATTCTGATCAAAAGCTTCGGGTCATGTAAACACACATCAGATCAGATCACTTTATTTAGCCTCCATGTAAACAGTGAAGCTGGAACCTCTAATTGATTTTAGTTGGACTGAAGAAATATTGTCCATGTAACCGCAGCTTGGGACTGGTGAAGCTACGTTACTGTGATCAAGGAACAGCTGAATGTTTGCATGCCGTCGGGGCTTTAATGAGGGCAGCCAGAGGAAGAGAGACCGCAGCTCACAGTGCAGCTGATCGAGTCAAAGTCTAACCGGCTCGCCGTCCACAAACCTGTTGGCCAGAGCATCGATTTAAACCGAGCAAATCCTCATGTTCCTCTGCGGTTCAACCATGTGCTCTGTTTAAAATAACACCTTCTGTCTGCAGGCGTCCTGGGTGTCGCCTGTCACTTTTGATATTGTTATCCAGCGCACGGAGCAGCTGTTGCTATGGGAAGTGTTTATATATGACGCAACAGATAAGATATGAATATTATGAAGCCATGCATATTTATTATATATGGTAATAAATGTCTCAAAAACTGGACAGACACACCGAGGAATTAATTTCTCGTATCTAAGGGCTGTAGCTCTATGTAAATCAACTTTCCCAGACATTTAAAATGTCACCTCTTCTTCCCAGAAACAGGGAAGGCAATTTCCATGTGGTGCTGGGATGGTGGATTATGCTGTAAAATGGAAAGAATAAGGACAAAGACAGCTGTATTGTTTAAATGAAGAATAGCACAAGGCAGAAATTGGGCACTGCTTTTTCTTTTCTTTTTTTTCTTCTTTTATTACAATGGACGTGCACACGCATCAAACGCACACAAACACAAAAGATAAACAGCAAAACAAAAGAGCCGGCAACATTCATTCATTTTCTGCACCACATTCGTATTCACGGTCATGGAGAGGGGTGGGTTGGAGCTTTTCCCAGCATGCACTGTGCAGGCGGCGGGGCAACACCCCTGACAGGCCGCCAGTCCACAGCAGCGAGCCGAGAGCAGCGGCCAGCCACAGACAAAACAATCACAATGGGCCGGAGCAAATAAGATGCAACCGTGAGCAACACAGCGGCGGCAGATAAGCACCGACGTTCAGCGACGGAGCAGAAAAAAACAAATCAAACCTGGATTAATAAAGAAAACAAAACAGCAAGCGAGAAGAAATGAAAGGAAGTCGCCGGCGATAATTTACCCCCGCATGATGCATTCATCTAATAATTCACACAGAATGGAAACAAACAGGACAGAATGTGAAACTTCCCAAAATACATAAAAAAGTGAGCGCAAAAAAAAAAAAAAAAAGCCCAAATTAATTGCTCATCGATTTCTGGATGACAAATACAGTGCCATTTTCTTTTCTTTTCTTTGATGTCGATAACCACTCGTCACACGTGTCGTGACAGGCCACACTCGATAAAGTTTCTGCTTGTTAAAATGCTAATTAAATGGAGTCGGCAGCGAGGTGTTTCAAGGTTTGGCTCACCTCAGCATTTTCTCAGACACATTTCATAGCTTTTCCTGCGCTCTTAACGCCGCGCCAGGAAGGATTTATATGCAAAAACACACCTGTCTTATCAACCTAAATCACAAATTGGAGCAGCAAGAGAGAAGTGCGTCCCATGCCTGCTAATTGAGAAGCCTCACATTCGCCTAACTGGCCTAAGTTGAATTATGGTGATGGGTATAAACACTGCAGAGAGACGTAAGTGAAACTTAAGAGCGAAATACAATCTGTCTCCTGAACTGAAGTGAGCGATTGTGCCGTCCCGAGAGAGCCGGACTCGCCAACCAAGTCTGAAGACGAAAACATTTAGGCCCTGCTCAGACTTGGTATTAGACATCCGTCTTGGGTGATCCCACCACATTTGGACCGCTAAGACGGATCTGTGTCCACACCTGGACTTATCTCTCATCTCAAATGCGTCTCCAGTGACTTGTAATCAACCTCAGATCCATTAAATTTACTTTTTTCCTTTCCTTTCTTACTTTGACTTCTCTGTACCTCCTCCTCTTGTCTCTTCTTGCTAAAAACACGACCCACACACACACACCTGCTCTCCAGAGTTGAATTTAATGAAACACTATTGTCATATTTTTGCACTACAAAGGTGTTTATATAGTAGGTATAGTAAGTAAGCAAGTAGAGTCACAAAGTGCTTCACAGAAAAACAAATACATGAAAAAATATACATTAAAAGCACAGATGGAGAAGACATATAGGTCCTAAGGCTTTCCAAAGATCCTCAGTCGAGATCAGTCAGCAAATCAAATTGGTTGGGGCAGATTATTCCAGAGAGTTGGGGCTGAAACGGCAAAGGGGTGGTCACCTTTTTGTTTTGATGGAATCAGATTTTCAGCTCGTGGATGGACAGTCCATGGAAATCCATTTTAGCATTCAGCAGCTGCATCGTTCAGTTCCTTACACACTCCACAGCTGTGGCTAGTATACCAATGTTACTACGACTGGAAGTTTGAAGTTTGAAGAGTTTGAGTTTTCTGTAAAGTTTGACATTTAGCTGATATTTTAAACTTGTTTTCTTCCAAGAGGACGACATTTCAGTTGCATTTTGATGCATGATTGCAGATGCATTTTGTCCATGTGAGTTGATTTCTGTCCAGAGATCCATCAGGAAGCTTCTTGAAAGACAACTTGCCATCCAGCGGGCCACATGTTGTCTTTTATTCATTTTGTCTGACATCAGAGTCCAGTGGCTCGCTGCTGGCTGGGGTCAAAAGAGGGTCAAAGTTCAACATTGCATTAAGTGGCACATTAAGGTCCTCAAAGTAATCACATGCGTCAACTCGACAGCCCTAATCACGGCTCATGATTTCTGGGTTTTGTTCAAAAAATTCTGCACGAATGTCAAGCCATTCCTGGTGCAGCTTTAAACTTAAAAGGGCCTCAATGAGCCTTCAGTGGTTCTGCAAACTGCAAACTTGAGGGAACCACAGAGAGTTCTTGAACAGCCGCTTATATCACATTTCTCCAGTGAGGATCCAAAATCCTAACCGAGACTCTGTTTTCTTCTAAGTGAAGGAAAGGAGTCGGCATCATCAAACAAACATCCTCTTGGAATATTATATTTTTTAATATTCAGCTTTCTCGGCTGCAGTTTTACAGCCGTATCTACTGATTAATTCGATAAAAATACAGTTTGACTTTGCATTAGCGCCGGTGAGGAGGAGGTCAGCAGTGTGCAGAGCTCCTGTCAGTGAGAGTGTGATTTCAGCGCGTAGACACACACATTACAGACCCACACACCTGTACAGATATCATAAAACCTCAGACAGGAAGGGGAAGATAGAAAATGAGATACAAATTGGGTCAGAGATAGCTGCTGGTGGGGATGGAAAACCAGAGATGAATTGAGATGGCGAGGGGGGATTAATATTGTGTGTGTGTTTGCTGCTACAGTATTTGAATACAGAGCGGGAGATTGCGTGATTATGTGTGTTTTCTTGCCCACTCCAGCCCTTTCTGTGTCATAGATCACACCCATTTGTCTTTAATCCTTTTTCTCGGGGTGCTGGAAGGGCAGGGCGCTGGATAGGCGATCAATTATTGTGCCTGGGAGGCCTCTAGCACTGAATTAAAGCGGCGACCCCTGTGCCTGCTTGTCCCAGGCATAATGAATCAACCCTGATCCCATAATAACAATATCCACCAATCATGGCTGTGGACAAGCTTTATGCAGAGGGCGGGAACTGTTGTGCATTGCAATAGTTTGTTTTTTTTTTCTTCTGTTTGAGGGATGATTGTGGTTCTGATGTTGCCACAGATGGAAGTTCAGGTCTCCCTGCAGAGGATGCACAGGACTTTTCGACTACATGCCTAAACATTTGAATTCGTTGTTATCCGCTGTCTCAAACTATATGATGAACTGAGAGGTTATGATCCTAAAACAGAAAGGTTAAATAGCAGGAAATGAGAATAGGAGCCTCTAACAGTCAATAATGTTGGTAACAAAGCTGCTTCCTCCATCTTGGCGGTACGGTGACAACAAAATGAAACAAGACAACGTTTTTTTTTTGCCTCTTCCCCTCTTACATAAGAAGATATCTTCTTAATCCTGGGTGACGCTGTGCTTGGTTTTCTGTGAAATGATCAGCTTTCATCTTTTTATAGTACAGTGTTACCAACCTACCACACACACACACACATCTTTTTTGTTTTGTAGAAGAAAGGAGGAAAGAAATGACAATATTCTTTATCTCTAATTTTGTTCCTACTCTCCTAATATGTCGGCATATGTCCCGTAACCAAGTGTATATGATGTGTTGTCATGTTACAAGAAAATATCTGCTGCTGGAGTGGCTGAGTGGAGTTCAGGGACACAGGAAAAGGGAAAAACGGTATTTCATGTGAACAATGAGGATTGAAGCCGAAAGCTGTGACAGCATCATCAACACGCCGCTCGAAATAGTTTGCTCGGTGGGGTTGTCACTGTTTCAAGGCCATTTCACGACGGCGTCCTCCCAGCGCTCTGCAAAACAATGTTTATCTGCCCAATGTTTTTCATTTAGACTGTGTTTTTCCTCTGGAAGTGTTAAGGCAAGTTGTGTTGGCTCCTTATTTCACTGTAGAACCAGAGTGTCATTGTTGTTCTGTTGATTTAAAATGGGAAAAATATGACCTAACAGTAGTGAGCATGGCGTCTGCTAAATTTAATTATGATTCATCATCGTGACTGCCAGGCTTACAAAAAAAAATCTAGCTTTGCTCGTCATTATGTCGCATTTGGGGACGTGTGGATATTGTTTGTTTAATAACAGATAAAACAGCAATTAACAAAAAAAGTCCCTTATCGCTCAGCTAATGTATGTGCATGCCAAATGTGAGTCCCATGACAAAAGCACAGCCTTAATAATAACTGATAGCAGTTGCAAATGAATTATGTTTCATATTTGCATTTGCAGCTGCTACCAGATAGTGTACGTCTCCTCTCATTCGATTAGAGATGACAGACACTGAGAGCAGCACGTTTGTGGAAATACTAAACGGCGAGTGTTTTCACAGATTAGCACCGTGTGTTTGTGTTAGCCTGTTTGCAGCGATTGCCTATTTTCTACCCCTTAAAATGATGGATGGCAGCTGGAATTATCTGTGTTGAGGTTCTTAAAATTCAGCAAATGATGGAAGGTTCTTGATTAATGGAGTCCCTCGTGTTAGCGAATTCCTTCTTTGTGCTTTTATTCCTCGTCTGTCCTGCATCAGGACTGCAGAAAATTATATCTTGAATATTGTCAAGTTGAACCAGGCTTGTAACTTATAGCCCAAATTCAAACATGCATTACAGTGGGACAGTGGATTCCTCTGTGGTTTAAACAATCTGTGAAAGTTGTAAAAAGAAACCTGGATCTTTAACCGAGTCAGACATCACTTGTAACTCTGCAACTAACTTTTTTTGGTGAAAGGTTTTATCAGTTCAATCAATCAACGTAATCAATGCTTGCAAAATAATGTGCCATATTTTGTGTATTTTTACTTTCTCTCAAGCAGCTCTTCGTGGAACTTTTTGTTTGTTGATGCGCTGGTGCTTGTCGGCCTATGTAGAGGCGTGATATGGGAACTGGCCTCATTTAATTTGAATGCAAGCTTAATGAAACCACTTGAGCACACATTGATGGTGAGGTCAGCCAAGCTTACTGGCCAAGGACAAAACACAGACACTCTTATAAAAAAGGGGGTGAGATTTACTAAAACTTCAGGATCACTTCCGGAATGCAATCAGACAGGAACCCGAGAAGGTTCCCTGAGGAACTCCTCCATAAACAGTTCACAAATCATTATGTCGCAAAGAAACCTGTGAGGGATATTTTCTCCAGTGAAGAACCCAAAGCTGTTAACTGGCTCTATTAAAGGAACCAGGGGTGGAACCCATATTTTTCAAGTGCATAATCAGTAAACACAGTCAGTAAACACACACAAGAAAAGGCGAGTTCATAATACAGGCGGGTTTGTGTGTTGAATGTGTAATGCTACTGTGGCTGCAGCTTTATCACAGCATAACACTGCTTCTCCCCGGTGACCCTGGAGAGGGAGGAGGGACGGATGAAGGAGCACCGAGGGGAAGGGGCATTGAGCCTTAGACTGCTGAAACACACACAGACACACACATACACAAACCAAGCACTAAACTGCATGGCTGCACTTACAACAAGAAGATTTTCTGATACCTGACAGTTGCATCTCATTTCCTTTCCTCCTTTCCTTTTCCACTCTCCTCACCACATTGTCCTCTCTCCCTGTTTGTGAAAAAATGGAGATAGAGAAAGCATAACCACAGCTTTTTTAAATTAATTAACAGAAAATGCAGCATCACAGTGGAGACAAAAACGAAAAATACATTTTACTTTTTGTTTACATATATCTCTTCGCTCCATCCAAACCCCCCACCTTCCCATACATTCAACAAAAAAATGATATAAGGAAAGGAATAGGATGTAGTCATACAGGCTTTATAAGATGACCAATGTGTTTGCAAATCATGATCCGATTTACAAATTCTTCAAATTTGAAAGGACAGGAGATCATGAATCTTGAAAAACCATGTGTTGTCGCCTGGTTGCATAGCCAGTGGGGGAGAAAAAACATTTCTTTCCCCCCTAAATGGTTCCAGATTTCATTCATCTAAGCAAACAAAAATGTGTCTCTGAACTTCCATCTGTTTTTATAGAGTTGGTTTTCCAGCAAGGTCCCTTAGATGCTATTTATTTTACTGTGTATCCCAGTTTTAATGCTCAAAGTCACCCTCTGGAGGCAGCTTCAGATAACTTTGTTGGTGGAATATCTTCTTTTCAAACTGCCTCTGCTGAAAATCTGTCTCTTTCTCTTTTTGCCTCTGTTCACCCTCACTTGGTTCGATCTTCCTAAAACGGTTACGACAGCTGACAGCGGTATTCTCAGTAATCAAACTCCTGTTTTAAAGACAGGAGGGAACGAAGAAGTTAGGCAAAAACGCCCAAGATGCGAAACACTAATTTACTCTTGTGTTTCTGATTGTCAGACCCAAACATTTTCCTCCTACACGGACTAGGCGAGTCAGACTGCATAGAAAAAAAAAAAAACGGCAGCCTTTTGAAAACGGTCTCATCTTTGTCAAACCTCAGGGATACACAGACTCTTCATCAAGCTGTCAGCTCATACTGTCTTCACTAGAGAACATCAGAGCCTCAACAAAACGCTGCAATATCACACAGTCCCAAAATATTTCAACAAAAGGAGCTCGTACGCCGTATCAGTCACATACAGACAAATACTGTTGCTTAAGCAGAAGTTTAAAGGCACCGTGTAAGATGTATTGGAAGAGTACGACATGTCCTAATAGGATTTTCAGCCCATTGTTTGCCGTAATGCTATTACATCTGGGCAGCCGCTGAATAGTTCAGGGGCATTGTGTGCTGCACTCTGAAAACGAGGGGTTCCTTCGCGGTTTTATAAGACCCAAAGAGAGCAAGCAGGCATCGCAGGGTTCCTTTCCATGTAATTAATCAGTAGGTACTTACACAAATTTCGTCTGTCATGACTGTAATTGCTGCCACTCGCGATTCTCCAGATTATAACACATTAACACTTCAGGCAGCGCTTTGCTGATTGATAGCACAGCATGCCTTGATTTTCTCTCGCACACTGTAAACAACTATGAGGTTCATCAGCAGTCCCAAGGGAGTCAATAAGCACTTCAGGGATCCGCATTGGAGAAAAAATATTCATTAAGTGTTCCTTGAAAAATGCCTTTGCCGTTTGGGCGAAAACCTTGTATCTCCAAAATGTTAGTTTTTCAGGAGCTAAGAGAATGCGTCTCGTTGTTGTAGACTGGTGGCCGTGCATTTTGAAAGGGTTTCGTAGCACCAAACCTGCGGGACGTTTTTCCCAGCAGAGCACCGCACAGTTCTGCAGCTGAGGTGAAAAGATGGAAATCGCTAAAATTGAAGTTTGCACACGGCAGCAGCAATATCTTGGAGGTTCATGGACATGCAATCAGGGTTCATATCCCTTTTTAAAATTGGCCTCTCTTGGAACTTCACCTTATCGCTGCACCGCTGAAGGTCACTGGAAGCTTATTTACCTTCTTTTTAGACTGCAAAGCAACTGGACTATGGATCAGACTTCTTCCATTTTTTGGTTTGTTTGCTCATTGATCCTTTTTTATGTGTCTTATTAAACACCATTGAAAACCAAGAGAATGATATATCTCAGCACTGCCTTCTAGGATTTTTGGAATCATCCCAAGGACGCATTACAATATTTATTACACTACATTTATTGCAGGCAGTGACTAAGATGGCACTGATTGGATTTTGGCTGAATTTCGGTGATTGATGCTTTTGACCACTGCATTGCACTATTTTCAAAATTAAGCAAACTGGCCCAAAGTACACCCTATGAGAAAGGTGACACGCTGATGGGAGGATATTCTTACTGATGAGGTCCAGCTCCACCCAGAAATGTTTAATGTGTCTTCGTCCCCAGATGTTTAGTGTACGTTTCTGCCCTCATCACTGCAGGCAAGCAACTACAACGAGATGATATGAAATTATAATTATTTCACTGATTGAAAGTAAATCATAGAAAAGCCTGCTGTGCTTTTTTTTTTTTTTTAAATCATGAGACGCGGATGTTAATGTTGCGGGATCCTGTGCACACGCGGCAAGCCTCATTTAATTACAAGGTGTTACTGGAAACGCGCCTGACTCGCATTGGAGCATTTACAGGCTTTTGAAAAGGTCTCTTCATAATTTGCACAAAGCCTGAATGGAACCGCATTTACAGTGAAACCAACAGAACAGATAATTATATGCCTGTGGTCGTGTAGCCAAATGACATCGAGTTACAGTGCCGTTGTACTTGGGCGCTGTTAATTTTGCGGGATAAAAAAAAGAAGAGGGGACTTAAGAGGAGTTCTCGTTAAATACTCTACCAGAGCTTTGCCGTCGAGTTTGACTCAGACGGTTTCATTATGTTAACAGAGGAATTTCCACAGGGAGCTTGTGTGAGAGGAGAATGTGTTAGGAGGGAAGTTTTCTTCTTAGGTGGAAAGTGAAGATAACCGGTGGAAACTGCTCTTTAAGTGGGCATGTCAGACTCAGTCTGGTCTGCTGCACCTAAAATCTGAGTCTTCACCAATGCTGGCGACACAGAGAGAGAGTCCATGGCTATCTGAACCCAAAGCCAGATGTCTCAGAGAGATTTGGGGAGAGAGATACGTCTTATCAGGCGCAGGTACTGGCCCATATGGGGAATGGTCAGCTTATGTAGGGGGTGAGTGTTGAAAGAAGAACGAGAGAGATGTATAGGAGGAGGAGAGGGATCAAAGGAAGGGGGGAGGAGCTCGTGAGTTTGATGTGCGAAGTGGGAACACAAGGGTAAAGACTTCAAGCCTTGATGGACAGATTGAGCTGTGCAGAAATCACAGAGGTCAAGCCGGAGCGCAGCGGGAGGGAATAGGAAGCTTAGGGAAGAAGGGAGAGGGAGGCAGAAATAAAATTAAAAAAAAAAAAAAAAGGCTGAGGAGGGAGGACGGGCTTCTGGAAAGGAAAAGACAAATAAAAAGGCGCATACGAGGCAGGAGGAGAAAGCGAGAGACAAAGTGAAAAGAGAGACGGTCACAGGGGGTGACAAATCCAGGATTAGCTGGTCTTATTACCGAACGCAGGGACTGTAGCCCGTCTGTGCCAAACCACCGCAACAAGATATAAAACCTTTGGAGGAGAGAGGAAAAAAAGACTAAAGAAAAAAGAATAAAAAAATATGAGATACACTAAAAGACACAAGGCAATTCAGCAAGACAGCTGATACGGAGATTCATAATTTTGAGGCAGTAATCTGTGACATTTTCTCATAAGTAAATGTCAGTTTTGCTTTGATGTGACACAATAGTGAACGAGTGTATTGCCAAATTGTGAAAGCTTTTACATTTGCTCCGGGTGTGGTGGCTCTTTCTTCTGGCACACAAGAACAGATCCAGTTTACTTTTCATCTTTTATGTTTGGGGTCAATTTGACCACAGCAATTTAAACCTCCACAAAATAATTATTAACTAAAATTGTCACCAAAGTTTATGTGTCAGATACTTTGTTTCTTCGTTGACGACCTAAATAGCCCTTTAAATAAAACACAACCCCCCCCCACCCCCACTTATACATCCAGTATTCCTGTTACGCCACTATGGAAAAACATGCAAATCACCATAAAATCTCACTGATTGACCTAAAATTGGAAAGAAATATAAATTTTTGGTGTTTTAATGGCTTTATATTATTTCTAAGTACAGATTTTTGTTATTTATAACTGATGCGTTACAAGGTGTGTACAGGACATTGAAAACATATCATCATGTGAATTTCATGTTTACCTGGTAGTACCCATTACATTAGGAACACTCATTAAATATGAAGCCAAAAAAAATGATGCTAATCATTTATTTAGAGACGTTAAACATTGGCTGGGGTCAAATTGACCCCAAACATAATAGGAGGGTTAAGCTTAAATAAAGGCTTTATAATATTTCCTTCCTTGTTAATATTTCCTGGCATTTGGAGTGCCTGGATTGTTGACTTAAGTTCCCCGTTTTCCCAGTTTCCAAGAGACAACCGACACATTCTTGATCTTTGTTTGATCATATCTATATATTTTTTCCTGTACTGGTCAGCTCTGTTCATCCGTCCTGGGTGATCCGATCTCCAGCGGACAGCCGAGACAGTTCGTCGGTGTTATCACGCGCCTCGGTGTCTGATTTGCGATCGACCTCCGATCTGTCAGATTTGCTTCTTCCTTCCTTTTCTTTTCTTTTCTTTCCTTGATTCCTCAGCGCCTCACTCTTCACTTCCCTCTGTCCTTTCTGTCTGCTGACCTCTAATCCTCATCCCTGGTCCCTCAACGAAGCAGCTGAGCCCAGTCACTTTTTGGATTACAGCAAACTTAAACTTAAATATTCATATTTCACACTGCAGATGCTACGTTATGCAGCTCAGTTCGTCCCTGACTACCTCCATCGATGGCTTGAGTGATCGGATCATGATGCGTCCCTAAAGATGCATTGATCAGATGTGATTGGATCAGCCAAGATGGATATTATCTTGATAACACACTCGTATTGGCGCTCTGTCTTCTGATTTGATCCTGTTGTCGCCTCTTTCTCATCGACACAACCGGCGTATCAGCTGATGCCTTCCCGACATCGTCCGGAGATCGTTTTAACATCAGACCTCCGTAATAATCTTCAATGTTCGGCTGATTTATGATCTTAGCCCTACATTGTTCAAACGTACGTGTGCTGTTTGGATTAAAATCTGAACAGTGTTTCTTTTACTTTTTAATTGACATGTGATTTCTGGGCAGTGCAGTGCAGGAACAAAGTTAAAACCCCATTTTAACCCTGTTATCAGTTATGGCAGTGCCACACACACACACACACACACACACTTCGTTAAGTTAATGATCAACTTGTAATCAGATGTTCATGCGTGCTTGAGTTTAAACGCCTCTCATGCTTCTGTTTTCATTCCTTGACTTTGACTCGGTAACACTGGGTCTGTTGGCTTTTTATCAGCAACAAAAGTCCATTTCCTCCAGATCGCCCCTTTTGTTTGGCCAGATCACACAAGCCCCATGTTTGTATGTGTGTGTGTGTGTGTGTGTGTTGGTGTGTGTTTGGTGTCAAGGTGAGGTAACATGGTGGGTACACAGCAGCAGCTGGCCTGTAGGAATGTAATCAAGCAGCAGGATCATGATATTTCAGGTAGTGTATCCTCTTTCTCTCGCTGTTATTTATGAAAAGAAGATTTTCTCACATTACAGTTTGCAGGTAAAACAGCTGAAACAAACCAGCCCTGTAAGTGGCTATGAAGTAACATTTCAGAAAATCTTGATATAATAGATTTTTCTCCTTTGAATCAAGCCGACGTGCCACCAAGTGAAACACAAGCAAATGAAAGATCAGAAATAATATTTAGGCAAAGACAAGATTTCATTTTGTAGCATCTTTTTTTTTTTAAGAGGAAGAATGAACTAATTCTCCCGTTCAATCTGTCTCCTTTTCTTTCATTTTCCAAAACTACTCATACAACAAGTTCTCACAATGTAGCTATTCAACATTATTGAAAGTATATTAAGCTCAAAATAAAGTTTTAATTGAAAAACAGTGATTGTTACGGCCATGACAACAAACATTCGACTCCACCTTGTGACGCCACAACCCGACATTTAATTCCTGCACAAAATGAATTTTATTCGACAAAAATAAGTGCCTGAAATTAACCAGAACGAAGGGAGTCTGGAGGCAAAAGGAACGCTCAGAGCTTCCCCCTAAATTACCAGAACGGGGCTTAAACTAAACTGGGAAGCAAAGCCGTGAAAACTGAAAACAAAACAGAAAATGAGGAACAAAGTGACAAAAACACCCGGGGATGAAGAGGAGGCTGCTCGTCTGGGAGGGAGAGCTGCCGCTGCCCCAGCCTTCCTTATATAGGACAGGACCAAACCTGCAGTCAGGTGATCACACTCACCTGGGAGCAGGGGCGGATCTAGACAAATATTCATGGGGTGTCAAGAGGGTGGCATGGAGACTTTAAGGGGTGGCAGAAATATATATGCTGATTTAATACCAAACGATCACATATATCAGTATTTGCTTGGAAAACCCCCAAATGAGGATATTTTAACTCAAAAACATTCTATTATTGTGGTACATGAGTAAAGCATTGAATAGAAAACCAAAAGGTGGCATTAGAAATATTTATTTATTTATTTATCAACCCCTTAAATAGTGGGAGTGTCATCTTTTGCTGCATTTACTTGCACTCGGACATTTGAGTGTCCTAACAGCGAGTTTCCGAACAGCCAGAATTAAAAAATAAATAAATAAATTGTCTGAAATTGGGGTGGCAACTAGGGTGGCAAGGCATTTTTCTAGGGTGGCAGCTGCCCTACAACCGCCTATGCCTGGGAGAGAGAGAGAGATGGACAAAAAGAAGGAGAAGAAAACAAGGAGGGGGAGCAGTGATTCACCCCGGTGCACCAGTGAAAGTTGCACCATTTTCCAGTGGCATCAGTTACTTTAAAGAAACGTTTGTGCGGCTCCAGCAAGGTAGTTAAGGGAACAAGGTTCGCGTCCCGTCGAGGTCAAGGTGCACCGTCTGCACATCGGCCCGCGTGAGAGCAGCCATTTGTTCATATCTCCTCCCGTCGTCGTCTGATGAAATGAGACTTTCAGGAGCCCGAGTCTCCGTGCCGCTTTCACCGCCTTCGCCTTTGTCAGCGCCGCTTCCTCTGACAGAGGGGGCCGACGAGCCTCTTCATGCTACGGTGCCTTTTTGAACCCCGGGCCAGCGACGGGAAATGACTCTCTTTCTATTGCCCTTTTATTTCTCGACTTTTGATTTCAGCAACCGGCAATAGAGTGCATCCGTCAGTGTCAAAACGAGCGCCTGCGGTATTCATTTGCAGAACCGCTGCGGGTTCCTCTTTAATTTGCCTTTACCTGAGCCTTCATTACCACCTGAAAAAACTTGGCTGGCCAGCAAACCGAAATAATTAACTCTCATTAGGCTAACACTAATTAGACAAAGTGATGTGTATATATGCCAGCGAATTACAGTGTGTGTTTGGTAAAGAGTTTCCTGGCTGCCTGCTGTCACTTAGACCTCCTAATAGCACCGTCGGAGCCGGCGAGGGAAATTAACGCCAGCCGAGAGCCAAACGCTGACGCTCCTGTCTGCGTCTGCAAATTTTTTACTTCCACTGCCTCTTTGCCCGTTAACCACCCGTCATTTTGAGTTTCCTCTCTGTTTTAAATGTCTGTTTGGCTACTTAAGAGCCAGAATCCACCGGCTGCTTTGCCTAGTGGAGGAAAAATTAATAAAAGGGTTCCTGCCTCGGTAGGAATATTAACATTTTACCCTCTTGGCTTAAATGCTGCCCTTGTCTGGGCTTGGGTCATTAAATAAATCATCAGAAATAAGAGCATGAATGAGAATGTAATTTGTTGAGTGATAACTGGTGCTGAAATGGATAGTCAGTCCCCACTGAATTGGCTATAATTTTGATAACTTACTAGGTGTTTTAGTCCTACCACAGCTGTTTTCTGTCATATTGTTATAAAATTAATACTTAAGAATTGTTTTATTTGCTCATGATCTGACTAAATTAGCATTTTAAGGCCTCATTTGGGGGCTCTGGTGGCTTGTTACAGTCATTTACTTTAATTTTTGACACAAAACACAAGATGATCAATCACTTAATTGGAAAAAAAAATAAAAAAATAATCTACACATGCACCGTCAGTGAAAATATTTGCTCTAGTTGCAGCCTGACATGGCTGATGAGACTTGTCACGGTCCAGATTCACACGTTCTCTTGTGAGTCATGTCCATTTAAAGGGTTAAAGGTTTGCCACATTACAGTTAAAGGTGCATTAAGTAAAAAATGTCACCATGCGATTGCACAAAACGCAGCAGCAGTGACTCAGCTATTACAGGGCTAAGTGCTGAGGACATCTCTGGCTTTCAAAATTCAATTCCCAGCCTCTGTTTTCCTCGATATGTTGAGTTACACGGCGTGGCAGACTGGCAGGCTGAGAAAGTGCTGCTACAGACAGCTAACAACAGAGTTTTTTTTTTTTTTTGCTGGTGTCATTGTTCTGACATGTTTGAACATGGCGGTCAGCAGGGACGCCACGTCAAGAAGCTGCCAGCCTGCGCCTCACATGCATCTTCACACGCTGAATATACGCGGCGCTTTACACTGCGTTTTGTTTCAGCTGCCGTAAGGGCATTAGGTAAATGTCCGTTATGTAAAACATGATACAAAATCCCATCTGAATCAGTCGGCCTGTCAGTGGAAAAAGGAAAGTTTTTATGTTTTTTTTTGCTGAGTTTCAGGACGTCTTTGTGATTCTCTGATTGCTCTTATATGTATATTCAAAGAGGGGGCCGGTCTGCATGGCAGGATGATTGACAGATAGCTTAGAGCCGTCTGATCCTCTTGACTGCCGTTGAATATTAATGGTCATTTGTCAATAGCTCGGCATTGTTTGTCTTGGTGGTTGTGTTTGTGTGTATTACCGCGTCTGCTCAAGTGTTTCTGAGCCTGTGTGTGTGATTGTGATTGTGATTGTGCCTCAAATAATCGAGTGTCTAGTCTTGTGAGTGTGTGTGTGAACGTCTGTGGTAATTGTTGTACGTGTGCATCATCCTCAACTGTGTGTGTGCTTGTTGTGTGTGTGTGTGTGTGTGGGAGTCCTGCACTGCAGCGACAATCTGTCAAACTCCATGTAGGAATCTGTCCGTTTAGCGCTGCGCCGCTTATCACCAAGCGTACACACGTTACAAAATATGACTTTAAGAACTTTTTGTGTCGACTTTTCACATCGATTTCCGCGCCTCCCTGTCAGACCTCCTCGGTTTATTTCGAGGACAAAGGAGGAAAGAGATGTCAGGCGCGCCCGGTTACAGCAGGTTGACATTTTATTAAAAAAGTTCTGCATGTTTGGTGACTTTTAACGGCGGACTGCAGCAATCCAGAAAATCCCTCGACACGTCCCGCAAGTTTGTGGGACCGCTGATAAGGAAGGAAAGGATTAAAGGTGCCATGTGGGGAAAAAATGATCATCAATAAATCATTTCCGCATTAACTTTGGGATGTTTACTAGCCACAAACAAGACTTTTGCCAGCAATATTGGCTGCCTCACCTGGGATAACTACTGCATTTTACATGGTGTGCCACTCGGTTGGATTTAGCTTAGTTGCTTTATGACACAAAATGGGAACATTTTACCCTGAAAGCAAGACTTTTTTTCCAATTCTAATATTTTAAACGCAAAATTTCAACTTCACAGTAGCTTACTGACTACATTAGGTCTGTTTTTTCTTAATTTTCAAAATAAAACATGTAGAATGGAATCCGAGAGGGGGGCAAAAGTTACCTTTAAGACAGGAAGCTGGGGGGATTTTGAGAAATGTGGTCTTAATTTTGTAAAACACAAAATTCTGCATATAGCGACAACAAAACTGACATGCTCTCCCATACAAACAGCACACACTGAGGCCATATATGCATTCCTATGAATTCTAATAATGAAGTTATCAAGTAAAACTCAAATCAATGAAAATCAATCTAATGTTCCTTTTCTACATCCATATCATTTGTTAAATTAATACTTTTGTCAGTTTTGTTGTCAGTTTCAGGGCATCACAAGTTCCCATGAACATTTGACACTTTATATGCTAATATATTAATCAGTTATTCAATTTTAAAAAAAATTATCAGCAGTGAAAATGGTCAATCAATCATGAACTGGACTGTTTTGACTCATGTCATATTGTGCGAGTTGGATTGAGCTCAAGAGGCTTTCAGGTCAGACCGCAGCGAGACGTCTCAGAACCTGAAGGCTCCGATGATGAAGCGCTTTGCGCCGCAGAACTACAAGCTGCTGCTCGCACTTCCACTGTGCGTTGTGACGGAGCGGACAGCCTGTCATCGTGAGTCACAGGATGACCCTCGGAGGCTGTGGCTGTCCTGCATAACGGCAAGAGACTCCTGATGATGTCTGCTTGCTGCTTAACAATGAGAGGGAGAGGAGAGTGAGAGATTTACAGAGAGAGAGAGAGAGAGAGAGAGAGAGAGAGGCGCTGTGGTAATCACACAGCAGAGTAAATTGATGTTTTGCATCTCAAAAGTTCCCTACTTTCTCCTCTCCCAAACCAGAATTTGATCACTGTGGTTACAGAGCGGCATCGGCAGACCTCATTACACTTAAAGATCGAACGAGGAAGAGAGAGAGAGGAAGAAAAAGAGAGAGAGAGAGAGAGAGAGAGAGAGAGAGAGGAGGTAGAGGCCAGATTGAGATGAAAAGAGTTAAGATAGGAGGGGAGATGAGATGGAATTGCAGTCTCGGGTATCAGAAAATCATTACCGGTGCGGCCATGCAGATTATTGCTCACTTGCCAGTACGTAACAGAGTCAGGAGAGAGTGTGTGTGTGTGTGTGTGTGTGTGTATATATGTCTGTCCTTGTGAGTTTAAGTTTGGAAACTTGGGAGTGAGGACATCTTTGTCCTAATAATCGAAGATCTGAGAAGGGACTATAGATTGGGCTCTGTTAGTCTGTCCCCTGTGATTTCTGCGCCTCTGCTGGATTAAATCTGGTGGATTTGATAGATTTTGACGCTGTCATCCTGCATTTTGAACATCAACCTGATTGGTCCACCACAGCGCCACCACCAGGCCAACAGGGCCCTGAGCGCCATGCTCAACATCTCACTGGTGGGTCAAATCTGATGAGCCTTTGAGGAATGGCGCATCTTTTATGTGCAAAATGAAACTGCTTGGTCCAGTGCAGCGCCACCAACTGGCCAAAAAAAAAAAAACCCCAAGCGTCAGACACCAAAAAAAAACAAGAGGCAATTTTGACCAATCCTCACTTCTTCATGTGTTAGTTTAGGATTACTCTTGGTTAGTCTTTATGATTGGAGGATAAGTGAAAGAAAACAGTTGCGGGTTGTTTGTATTTTATTAAATGAATCAGACTCAAGGACAAGGACGGGCTTTCCAGGAGGAAACGTCTCTGAGGAACATTTTGCTGGAGGCGATGGCTGCAGTCGCTTTTCCAGTTTCATCTTCTTTGTGGTTTGCAGGCAGGACATAGACGACCAAAACAAGAGGATTGCTTTTTTGGTGATGTCGTCTGGCCGGGACACGCTTTACGTCATGCTTGGTGAATTTAATGACCTTTTGGCAGACATGCAAGTGCATCCTTTTCAGATTTCAGATTTCAAAATATTTCTAAGCATAGTCTCGGTACCCCAAGCAAGCAAGTCTGGCTGTTTGCACAATTTACATCTTTGTTGAAGTTTTCCATCGTAAGCAAGTCATCACGAGCCTGCCGTCGTGACCTTGTCAGTTTTTGTTGGGGCTCGGTTGAAGCACAGCACATAAAGAGTGGAAATTATGAAGTGGAATGCAGATTTTCACAGAATCAAAGGGAGGGTGAAAGGGACGGTCCAGCCGGTTGAGGTCAGTCTTCCCAGTTTAGTTTAGGATTATCTTTCCCTCAAATGCGAGTGAGAAACATCAGTTTGACTGCATTAAGACGCCAAAGTTGTACAGTAATCGCCAGCGGGGAATTCATAAATATTGATGATACCCAAGTTTTCATGCTGTGACGTTTAATGACCCAGTAGCAGAGTCTGTGCTCTTTGTTCTGCTGCTGAAACAGAGAGCGGCTCTTTGATATTTGGCTCTTTGTTGCTGTGTGAACCAGCACTCAAACGCCAGTCAAGTCAGAAGCTCCTTCTTCTCATTTCGGATGTACCAGCCTCCGACATGCATGTGAAAGCATCATTAGTGCTGTGTTTGATTTCTCTTTGGGACTGAGATTACAATTAAGATTGGGTTTAGGTTTGGGTAAGGGTTTTGATTAGACATTTAGAGGTCAGGGTTAAAGTTTGGGGTCAAAGTGTTGTGGGGAAGTTCCCCTAATTGAAGTAAAAGTTGAAATTCTGCAGCCACAATCCTAGAACACCAGCAGCTGCAACTCCTGCCTTGAATATCTGCATTTCAGTTCACATATGGTGATGTTTTTATGCATTAGAGGATAATAATTGGGTTCAGACACTGATTGAACTGTCATGAAGAAAAAAAAAAAAAAAAAAAAAAGCCGGCCAACGCTGCCGCCTCTCCCCGGCTGTGTGTGTTTAATGCATTGTAAGTTGATGTAATTTCTTGACAATTAATTTCTCCAAGTTTAAGGAGGAAATACAAGTGTGTGTGTGTGTGTGCACAGGTGTGTGCTTCACATGCAAGCGAGACGGCCAACTTCTGTTTGTTTTTCCTGGCCGGCAGTGTAGTTAATATTTTATATTCAGTGTCGAGCGGCCCGTGCAGATTCCTGTAGCATTACCACCCATCACTGCTGGTTAACTGTTGATTTTGTTTTACCGGTGAATTATGGCGACAACAGCCTGTTCACACACCGGGATGCATCGTGTGTTTACATGCATGCACGACCCTATAAACCTTATAGTAGACAATATAGTGCAAGAGTGTTTTTGGAAAATGCAATGGTCATAAAATACACAAAAACAGAGAGAAAATAAATCAGTTTTATTCTGATAGATTGTTTTAGTCGTGTACTCTGTCAGCTATAAACACCAAATATTTGCTCATTCCAGCTTCACCAAAGATAAGATGATACTTTTCTCCATTCATATCATAAAATTAATATTTTGGAGTTTTTGGCTGCTGGTCAAACGAATGGATTGGATTTTTCACTTCTCATGTTTGTTCATTTGTCATTATCAGTGACACTTTAGAAGTACAAATAGATTTTTTTTTCCCCTCAGTTAATCAAAAAAATAATAAACAGATTGAACAATGAAAATAATCTTCACCCGCAGCTCTAGTTGGAACCCAAACCTGATTTTTCTGACATGACGAGCCGGTTAAATAATTCATGAAATCGGTTTCTTCCCCCCGAGCTGTGCCGGCATCACCGCGAGACTTGGCCGGATGATTTGTCCCCGGCTGCGGGGCCGGAGCTCGCCGCGTCACGTTGCAAAGCGCTGTTTGTTTTCCAGAGGCTGCCCCCGGCCCGCTGCAGGCGTACACGCTGTACGCTGTAATAAAAATGGAGCAAATGAGGTGGCGGGGACGTCGGGTGTTTTCACATTTGTGAGGTAAAGCAGCCACAGCTGACCGTTGCCCATGTAATATGGATGAAATGCATTAGGAATGAGGAGGAGGAGGAGGATGTTGTTGTTGGACCAAGCGCTTCACAAGTCATTAAAGCCTCTGGATCTAATTGCGTGTGTGTGTGTGTATGTTTATATGCCTTTTAATATATTAGACTGACACAGCTACCTGTACGCCCTCGGGCTCTGCCTCTTCCACATCAAGCTTCCCTCTCATTTTTCGGAGAGGTCTTGTTTTTCAGCTCGTCTGTGTGACCTGGCAGGCTGCCCCGCCGCGTTTTGTCGTGTTTGTGAGAGTGTGGAGGCGCCGCCGCAAAGAAAAAAAAGCCTTTTTTTTTTTGTTTCATCTGCAGGTGAAAAGCAATCATAACTTCAATTTCTTCGCCGTGAAGACTCAGGGAACAGATCAGGTGTAGCTTCTGCTGCCAACTCCCTTCCTGTTTTCTCTCCCAGCTAGAATTAATTGTCCTTTAGTTTTTTTTTTTTTTTTTTTTTTTTGTCTGGGATTTTGATGCAGTTCTCAGACAAACTATCATTTTTGGTGTGACTGGATGTCTTTTTTTTTTTTTTTTTTTTTTTTTTACTTTATTTTTGTCTGTATTTTCCCCTTTCGCCTTTTTGCCGTTGGCTGCTCCCCACATCCACTCAAAGCAAAAGGCTTAATTGGAGCTGTCAGCTGCTTTTACTCGCAGAGAGTGTTTGGAAAGCAGTGCCGCTTCATTTTTCATTTTCGTTTATTTTTCTGTTTTGCTTCCAAGGCTGTGGGAACGCATGGTTTAGGCTTTGGTAAACCCGAATTAAAAGAGCCAGACCATTTTGTTTATTTAATCCCATTTCCCTGTCTGCCAGCTTTACTTTGGCTTCATTTGTTTTTGAGTTATTTTGCTTCGACCTTCTCTCCGCAGATGGAGCGTTAACAGTATTGTTCTTGTCTGCTCTCACAAGTCTGTCTCCTTCACAGATGTTTACCGTAAAGTTTTCTGTTTTTCTTAATCGTCATAGTTTTTGTGTCATTTTTCTAGGCTTTCAAGGCGCTTTGAATAGCCGTGTTTGTGAAATGTGCCACGTAGCAAATAAACCTGACACGACACAACACATTGCAACAGTTTCAGCATCAATACAGGCGTGTTAAGAAGCTGATACTCAATATGATACTGCTACAGTCTGTGGTGAACATCTTACACTGTAGGGGAGAGTGGGGTAAGTAGTGCCAATTTTTACTTAAAGTGCCTTTAAAGCGAGGGGATTACAGTAATGCCTCCAACCAAAATATGCACATATAGTTTAGGATGTTGTGCATCCCTGGGAACAATCACTTTGGATCTTATATAAACTGTTTGAGAAATATAGCTTTTGAAAAAAAAGTGGTTTTGTGGCACAACTTTCCCCCAGTGTGTGGTAAATTGTGCCATTAGAGAGAATACACTGGGGTAAATTGTGCCATTGATAACTGAAGTAAAACAGATCATTTTAATCTCACAAATGATAATGCTATATAAAAGCAAAACAAATTCAATACAAAATTATTTATTTAACATTTATTTATTATTTTAACAAGATCACAGGCCACTTTTCTATAACGAGGCCGAGCGCCACATGAACACATACCCAAAACAAAATAAAAATTCAAAAATGAGCACCTGAAAATCATCTTCATCTGAATCTGAATAGTTTTAGTGATCAAAGGTAAGAAGACAATGTACAATAACAATAAAATACAATAAAGTAATATATAGTATATAATCACAAGTTGTGCCACTGTCACAACTTACCCCAGGCCCTTTGGCACAAATTACCCCGAGCCCACCATTTTGAAAAAAATGCCTCCCCCAGCTGTTTTGAGCTAACATCATGCTAACTGTATAGACTCATGGTGTAGCTTACTAAAGTACTAAAACCTGTGTGAACTGTTTTCAAAGTTTTCTATAATTGTTCAAACACAGCAATCAAAAAACCTTGATCATAGAAATTTTACTTTGGAGAGCAAAAAATTGTTTTTTGAATTTAAATGTGCTTTCCTCTCAAGCCATGTGTCTCCCTTCTTTGCAGGATGAGTGAAATGGATGCCTCTTCAAAAATATGTGGTCACATGACCAACTTCTTCTATGGTTTTCTAGATAACAGGGGTGGCACTACTTGCCACTTGGCACAAATTACCCCACTCTCCCCTATATGGACACACACTGGTCAGTTTAAAAGTGTTGTGCAGATGCTGGACCAGTTTTTTCTTCATCACATGGAGACTGAAACAGAGCGGCTGAAAGGGAAACAAGATAAGCTGTCCTGCTCTACGAGACGTTATCCCAGATGTCCACCGGACACGGCCGCTTCACATTCTGTTCTCCCTGCGGCTACAATGTCCACCGAGCACGTGTGTGAAGCAGCACATCTGTGTGAAAATAGCCTTTTTTATGCATTCACAGGTGAATTCCACACTTTGGAGACTTGAGCTGCTGTAGAAAAATAAATCCGGTGTGTATCTTTAGTGGAGTGGAGCAGTGAGCCACGTCTGAGAGGCGAGACACGTCTGGACACTGAAACGTTGAATTCACGTCCGACCGATACTGGAATTTTTGTGGCCAATACCAACATTAGGGAGTAAAATTTCAATATTGCTCTTTCAACTCAAATATACATGCACATTTTTTTGCAATGATCCCTCATATGTGATTGCAACAAACATATAATGGGAACAGGATAAAGTTTATTGTCCAAAATGACGATGCACTGATGTCCAATGAATGTCACTGGGAATTTAATTATTAATAACTAAATTTAAAACACACACACACACAAATACAGTTGTTAGAAGAAATGGAAGAGAAGAAATGTATTTCTAAATTGCCCCCAGCATCTCTTTCTGCATTATGTTCTGTGAGAAAAGGTCTCAAGGCCCAAGTGAGGCATTCATACACTACATGTGGGAGATTTTTTTTTTTGGAGAATCATCAAGTGTTTTATATCCTTGGATTCTGCACAACCTAAGCTAAAATACAGTGAGCTTCAGTAAACCGTAGTAACGAGCTTTAATTTGCAGCTGCAGCTTATTCCTGTGTGCATCGTACTTGAAAAAACAGAATTACACCTTAAAACGACAAAATAGCCCCAGAAACACAAAGTAGGTCACCGGTCGGGTTTTAAACAATGTTCATTTAGTATGGAAATGAGCTTTTATGTAAGGACTCGATCATTATGGTGTAATGAGATCTCAGGTGATTCCAGCCGCTGTTTACTCTTCATTAGCAGCAAAACCTGTTTGCCACTGGACTGTGGCCAACATGTTTCCCCTCATCGAGTTTTCCCTGCTCCTCCACGTCTCACCGCCTCGGCCCTGAAAAGTTCACAGTCAGCGGCGCGGTCGGTCAGCACCTTAGCAGTCGAACATAAAATCGCTGCGGCCGCGGCTTCTGTTCTGCCGTGTGAAAACTCCCACGGCGGCAGTGTGGCCGCGAGCCCGCAGACTTCAGCTCAGTTTCTGGACGGCAGACTCAAACTTCTTTCCGCTTGCCGCTCGGCGCGCTCACACCAGCTGGACGCCCTCCAGCCCCACTGCACAGTCCGCTCAGTTCCCTCTGGCTGTATCTCTGAGAAACACATTAGGCCCCATCGCAGATATTCCCGCCGGGTCCCGACCGAAGCAGAGAGCTCATCCATCTCTTACGCCGGCAATCTCACGTTCCCCATACTGATTGACTGAAGATAGGGTTAAATTTCCCCTTTCTCTCTCTCTTTCTCTCTGTCTCACTTTCATCCCTGCTCTCCTCCCCAGAGACGGACTGCATATTTCCTTAATCTATTTGTGAGGTCAGAAAAGCAATAAAAGGAAAAAAAAAAAGCGAGAAATGAGAAAGAAAGTAGTACAAAGTGTATTTAAGCACGGTTTGAATGCTGAGAGAAGCAGGAAAAATGTGCTGCATGTGGCGCCCGGCAGTTTGATGCAGTTTTTGAAAAAGAAACTCCTGCAACCAATCCTCTGTTCTCATGAAAAGATTTTGGAAAATACTGAGAAGGTAATTGTGTGTGTGCATGTGTGTGAAAGAGCTCATGCGTATTTGTGCATGAACATGAACATTAACAGGCTGCAGATGCATTCAAGGTGCAGGTAAATGATGCAACTGCCTGAAACAAGGATTGTCGTCGTTCCAAAGGAAGTGTGTTTGTCTCTGTGTGTGTGTGTGTGGATGTGTGCCTGCATTGGGCTGAGAACATTGTGATGATGAAAGAGAGCCTCACAGCAGAGATCACACACCTTATTACACAAAAAGCCATAATGCCATAATACATCAGCCTCCCAACGCAGCGCTGGACTCACTTCACAAACTCCGTTTCCTTTTTTGAAAAACAACATCCGCCCGAGCCGGGCGCCGCGACTCCAGCAGCGCCGTCGTTTCAAACGCTTACCTTGATAAATGAACAATAATCCGTTTCATGCTTTTTTTTTTATGTGACTCTAATAAAGCGTGTTTGTTTTCCAGTGAAGGAATGCATATCTTCATTACCTAAGAAAGGAATTCATAGAAATAGATCAACTATTCCTCGCTGTAGTGATTTTTAACATTCTGCACAACACACATTTAAGATAAACACAAAAATTGGATTATTTATCCGATATTGAATATTTATCGGATGCAAACCAACATCCCCTGTACACCTGGAATTAACATGCATCTCGTATCCAGATTGTATCTAGACAGGATTTAGGTGGATTACATTTACTCCTGGTATTAATATTCATCCCCGGTGTCTGCAGTGACATCAGTTTGCGGTTCATGTTTGTCTTTCTGTCTGTGGGTTTGTTGGATGTGGACCGGAGGCGCAGCTGCGTTTCTGTTCTGTGCTCTCGTCCCCGTCCGCCTCCACACGTGGTTTGGGATCGGATCAAAACCTGTCCTTAGTGTGTCAAAACTGAACAAAAATGAGAACCCAAACGCACGAGTTCAACTAAAGTAATTTAATAACAAGGAAAAAGTAGCAACACAAAACTCAATACAAAGTAACAACTGAAATTCACTATAACAAAGTAGCAACCAAAATCACTCTTAACGAGGAATACAAACAAAGGCAGGACAAAGTATCAAAAGAACCAGAAAGCAAAACTATGACAAAACAAAGGAGCAACGAAACCTAAAACTTAACTATGGTGAGCAAAGTAACAAAGAAATACAGAACCTGACGTGACATGACTTGATTTGACTTGACGAAAGAACGTGGACATGACCAAACAAGACAAAGCAGGACGAACTCGCCCAGGACAAAGGGAAACATGGACTATATATACACACACAAGGTAATGGGGAACAGGTGGAAACAATCAGGGCGTGGCAGACAATCAGACTAGTGGGAAACACAAGGGGAAGGGCAAGTGACCTGACACAAGAGGAGAGTGGGATATCAAAATAAAACAGGAAGTCACGAGACAAGACATAAGAACAAAACTTAAAATAACACATAATTTCTAGGACATGACACAGTGCATCTTGGTGCATTTACGCTTTTTATGCCAAGTGCTTTCTGATTTCTGTCCAGTCATCTGAGGTGCACGTTAATAACAGGTGTAAAATTAGTCTAAATGTCTCACTAATTTAATCTTAAATTTGTCAGATTTGCATCACGTTAGGGGCCATGGTGGCTCACCTGGTAGAGCACGTACCAAGACCTGACCGCAGCATCGTGGGTTTGAATCTGAGCCGAGGACTGTTGTTGCATATCATCCCCTCTCTTTCTCCTGCCTTTCTGTACTCGTCTCTCGTCTCTCTGTACTGTCATTATCAAATAAAGACAAAATGACGTGGGGAAAAAAATTGCATTACGTTAGAGAGCGTCCCCTGACAATGCACAGACCAACTGCGCTGCACTCAGACAGCCTCCTGCTGTGAAAACAAAAATAAAACTTTTTCTACAAATTGCTCCAAACTCTGTTAGTAAATGTATTTGTTAACAGAAACTTGGAACTTTTTTCTAATTTAATGCAGCGGTTCTCACTCTGGGGTCCAGGGACCTCTATGGTTAATATTTTAATTTCACTGTTGACCAGAAGTCAGCCCAGTGAGAGAACGTGTAAGACTGACCACTCTGTTCATAGTTTTCACTTTTCACCGTTAATCTGCCAGTTTACAGTGCAGATTATTATGGAATAACTCATTTTTTTTTATCAGATGAGGATCTCTGAGACTACATCTTGCACAGGTGTTTGGCCCGATGTGTATAAATGTGGGATTCCTTGACACCAAAAAGGTTGAGAACCACTGTTTTAATGTGAAAAACCATCTGACACAGAGAAAGTTAGAGCAGGAATTTGCATATTGATCCACCTGAGGGGACATAAGGACTGCTAATTAATCTGTAATCTGTAGTGCTTTCATCAGGTCAAGTGGTCATGCATCTGCTTTATTTCGAGTGAATGAAGGCTGCAGAGCCTGAGGTGATGGATGTAGCATCGTTTTTTTAACAGGATGTTTCATAAACACATGATTGAAAGTGTGTATCGACCGACCTGAGCTCAGTGAAATCAGTGTGAAGGTTTAAATGTTGCTTTTTAGTCATTTCGGTTACCCGCCCCGCCCTGCTGCACGCATGCCACCTCGTTTAGTCTTCATATTGTTTGAGGCGTCTCGTCTCGTCCACTTGGGTCATGCATTCATCACGTTTTGCTGCAGCTTTACCCTTTCCACACACACACGCGCTATCGATTGCACTTACCTGCAATCACCTTGAGTGTGTAATCTCTTTTCCTTTTGTTTTGCAGAATAAAGTTTTGAACATTGACGCGCTGAAGGTGAAACTGCAGGTAAGCACAACATCCGTCAGTCTCCCTCCGTCTCTCAGTCTGTTTCTATTTAAAGCTCGCCTGTCTGCTTCCATTTCAGTTAACGCGTGTGTGTGTGTGTGTGAGAGTGTGTGTGTGCCTGTGTTCTTTCCAATAACAAATCACCAGCAACTGTTTCCCATGGCGTAAATACCCAACATACATCTTCATCGCTGTCTGAGGGGAGGGGGTGGGAGAGCTCAAATGACGATTTAATGAGGCCTTCGTTAATCTCTATCAGTCAATTAGCCCGCTGCTCTGCCAGACTGAGCACACAAGAGGGAATCGCAGATTTTCCATCAGATTATCAAGCCTGGAAGTTATCAGCGAGACACACCGACACACGGTGGATCTTCATCGTTCAACAGTTTCAAAACACAGCCGAAGATCCCGTCTGATTAAGGGGTTTTATTTTTTTATGCCTCTCAGTAACACAACACACACACACATACACACACACACACACACACACTTGCTCTTTTTCTTCATCTGTCTCTGCCTCTTTGGATCAAGCTGCTCCCATCCATCCATCCGTCTGTAAAATGGGAAGTTTCAGGCGTTTTCCCAGACGCCGCCGGGCTCATTTTGATGAACGTCTCAGGAAATTTTGAGGAAATTACCCCAATTGGCCTGATGGGGGCGCTACAATTAAACGTCAAAATTTCAAATTTTGCAAGGCTCTAAACCCGTTATTTAGGGATTTAGCATTGCGCAAGAGGCGTTCCCCCGTAAAAGTTGCTATCTTGTGCACCTCCCGCTATCCGCAAAACACCTCCGCTACCTGCTATATTATGAATAGGCGTGTTTTGGGCGTTACGCCAGTTAAACCAATCAGTGTGCCAGGTGCCATTGCCTTTAAGGGCAGGATGCGCTATCCTAAATCCTAAATCCTAAACCCGCGATGGAGAGAGGGAGGTAGATTTTCTCAGGCGTTCAGCTGAGGCTAAAGCAAGGTGGCTTTATATAATAATAATAATAATAATAATACATTTTATTTGTTGTGGCACCTTTAATGGCACTCAAGGTCGCCTTACAGTAAAAATAAATACAGAATACAGCAATGACAGAAAAAAACACAGCATAAAAACATCACAGACAACACAGCATAAGAAAACATCATAGAAAATAGCATAAAAAGAAAACATCATAGAAAAATACTTAATTAGACATTGTGACACCCACCCCACAATATAAACTACAACAACTATTGATTCACACTTGCAGACCCATGTTTGATCACTACCACTGATAATGAAGGATTCAATAATGGAAGTCACCTGTTGGTCATGTCTTTTACATTATAAAAAGAAATATATATACATATTATATATTATATTATAGGCGAGTTAATTCGGGAGGTGGAGCCACATGTGTCCAAGTGGACGTGTCACAAGGTTGTACTGATTGACACACCACACACACACAAGAGGCAGAGGTGGAACTATGTGTAAACTAATTTATTGACAAGGTAGATTGGGCAAATAAAATATTAAAAATAAAAATATAGCACAGCTGCTGGCTTATGACAAAACAATAAAACGTGCTGGTGATAGTGTCCAATTAAAACAGTCTTTCCTCTAAACAGTCTATATGAGTAATGTACTCAGTCCATTCCAGCGGCGTCAACCACCCGCTATCCGCTTTCCCTAAAGTGTGTGCGCAAGATAGCAACTTTAGGAATAGCGCATGAAACACGCCCAGGGACACACCTCCAGGTGCAAATGACGGAGTTGGCATAATGGATAGCGGGTAGCGTGGGCACAAGATACCGTTTAGGGATAGCGGAAGTTCCTAAATCCGCAATTTGCGGGTAGCGGGTAGTGGCAGTGGGTAGCGGGTGGCACAAGATAGGGCCCTGTATGTTCGACTACTTTTTTTGGATGAAACTTGGAGGAATGAAGCGTCTTTTCTAGTGGTGTCAAGAGATTAAAAAAATTGAGAGATTAATTAATTATGATCTGTAAT